>NC_079458.1:25182431-25389931 GCF_903798145.1 Danio aesculapii
CTATAGTGCGGGAAACTGGGGAAACCGGAGCACCCTGAGGAAACCCACTCCAACACGGGGAGAACCTGCAAACTCCACACAGAAATGCCAACTGACGCAGCCAGGACTCGAACCAGCAACCATCGAACCAGCAAATATAATATAATATAATATAATATAATATAATATAATATAATATAATATAATATAATATAATATAATATAATATAATATAATATAATATAATATAATATAATATAATATAATATAATATAATATAATATAATATAGGGTGACGCGGTGGCGCAGTAGGTAGTGCTGTCGCCTCTCAGCAAGAAGGTTGCTGTTTAGAGCCTCGGCAGGGTCAGTTGGCTTTTCTGTGTCGAGTTTGCATGTTCTCCCCGTGTTCAAGTGGTACCCACTGTGCTGCCATGACTTTTCTAGTCCTATTTTAAATAAATAAACTGTAACAACAAATTTGTTCCAAAGCATTTATAGTTGTGTGTAGTAGGGTTGTCGCGATAACTTTAATTCATCTTACGATTCTATACCAGCTGTATCAAAATACCAAGTAAAACTGCGATACTGTAATTCATGTCGTAATAGGTCTTGAATTTAATTCATAATTCCCTTATTATTGAAAAGAGTATTATTTGCACGTCACTTCACCTAAAATTTATGTTTTACAGAAAATGTTTATTTTGTAGATAACAGACCAACAAAAAATACAATAAAATAAAGATACAAATTATACCAAATGAAATTTGTTACAAAACTTGCATTTTTCCAACAAAATTAGGCTATATGAAGTGGTCAAAAAATTTTCAATGTTTCCTGTTGCTATTTTGAGTTTTTTATCTATTGTTTTTTTTTTCAGCCTTATCAGGTAACAATCCAAAGTAATTAAAAATTTTACTTTGTAAGTTAGTCTTTTTAACAGATTGTCGCTATTGTTGTAGCTACTAGATCATATTGAGAGGAACAGAAATGAACCGATTCAGATTTGCGTTTGAAATGTCAAAAAACTTGCAACCTTAAAAGGTTCCACAGACTATAACATTAAAATGGTCTATTGTTGCACAAACGTGTGATCATTTTAGTGACTTTTCCACATCCAACATTATCTATTGTAGATAGACCGTTAATTATGATACTACCGTTAACCAACAACAGTGGCACCACCAGGATTTTGGAGCCATAGTATCGCGATACTACCATGGAACCAGTAAACTGTGCAACCCTAGTCTGTAGCACCTACAGCTCTGCACACACTTCTGAGGAAAGAAAATTGTAAACAAGAACATGGTAAAAGATACTACAGCAAAAAAAGAAGAAAAAAAAGTAAATACATTCTAAATGATTGTAAAAGTGATGCTTTTTCTAGCGGTGTGCAGCACATGTAGTACATTTACAGAGCACATATAGTAATTTTATGGTTAAATGAGCATCATAAAGGCACGTTATCAAAACAGATCTTTTCAGCTTTAGGAGGCAGCGAAGCAGGGAAAACGTTCCTGTAAACTACATTATGATACTAAGTGGAACAAAAACTTTAATAACTGTAATACTGCACCTCTGGGAAATAAATTGAATGATAAACATATGATATGAACCCTTTAAACAGTTAAACACCTTAAAGAGCACACATGCGTCTTATTATAAATATTGCTTGCTTTGGCATAACTTAATCTGGCAATATTTCCCTTGAGTTTTGGTAATAGCTTTCATCAGAAATAGAGAACAGCCCTGAGACAAAAAAATAAAAAGCTTTTCAAAAATCGTTGAGCACTATTTTACACATCTTCATTGCAGACAAGCATTCAGTAATGTAAAATTTGGGGTTCTGTGACACAGCATTTTGAATGTCAACAGTGTAAACCAAGCACTTTTAAAAGCCTGTCTGTTTATTAAATATAAATAGCATCCGCTCTCCTCTTTTGTGTCTGAAAGCAAAAAGGTGTGAGTAATTGACCTCTCAAAACCTTTAAAATGCTTAACAGGAGGGAAAAAGCTCATCAGGCAAAACTCAGCTCATATTCACATAACTCAGCGCTTTTCATTGGAATGC
Source organism: Danio aesculapii (assembly GCF_903798145.1). Classification (NCBI taxonomy): domain Eukaryota; kingdom Metazoa; phylum Chordata; class Actinopteri; order Cypriniformes; family Danionidae; genus Danio; species Danio aesculapii. Next base: position 25,184,479 of record NC_079458.1, read on the forward strand.
AAATGGAGAGAGATGATGAACAGGCTGCCATCTCTCCTTATGAGCAGAGATTAGAGAAGTGCTCTTGATTCGAAGGCCTGGAGGCACAATGTCAAACATGATGATTGTTCTTTGTTGCCCTCTAGCAGAGGATCTTTCTGACATTACGGTTTTTCTGGTGCACTGAAAAATTAAGTTGCAGGCATGTACTATAAGCACTTGCAAGATTAGTTGTATCATTTATCTTGCGAGAAATCAAAAACATGGTATAATTAAAAGCCATTATGAAATGTAACTTCTGGCATAAAATGCAAGAGATTTGCAGTAAGACTACGAGTTACAGTAATGCATTATAACACATTTCATAGGCATTTACCGATATGGAAAATTGGGAAATTTCTGTTAACCCAAATAATTTTATTGGGAAGTAAATAACTGATTTGGGTTCCACACAATTGATTTGTGTTGGGCCAACATGAAAGAATTAAGATACCCAGCAGGCACACAACATCATAAGACATTAATATTAGGTTAGATTTAGGTTATGATGTCAGCTGACCAAAATTAAATGTCTAGTCAGCGTCTAAGGACAATGTTATTTTGACATCCAATAACGACGTCAAATGACATTGATATTTGGTTGATTTTAGGTTGTGTTAGAAAGTGACCCAAATCCAACGTCTGATAGATGTCATCCACACTAAATGTGTCCACACAACGTCAAGGTGTAACATGATTAGACATTGATATTTGGATGGATTGACTCCATGACGGAGGGGTACATTGGGCTCCGTCATCAATATGATATCATGTTGACATCCTGTCCCTGCAGGGTAACTTAATAGTTTTTACAAATTTTAAGTGAATTAAACATTAAATAATTAAGTTGTCCCCTTAAAAAAACTAAAGAATTGTGTTGTTTCAGCTCATTTTTAAATAGTTAGTTTAAACAAACAGCAAACGTCAATTTTGAGTGCAGGTTTACAAATACATATCTTTGTAAACTTTTCTGAACCTGAGTATACGAAGTCAAAATCAAATACAGTGGGGAACTAACATTCATTTAAAAAGCTTAACTGCAGAAAACAAGGAATTCTTCCTGGAAACATATAGAGCTTTCACAAAATCATCTACAAATTGCAATTGTGAAGTTCTCTTTAATGCTCTTTTATCATTCTTACACTGTAAAACCCAACAGTCAACTTTATTACATGAAATGAGTGTTGTTAACTCAAAATTGACTGAAATTTAATTCTACTCATTTGAAAAGAGTTTTGAACTCAGTGTTGAAGGTAATGAGTTAATTAAGTACCTCATTACTTTAACTAAAATGGAGTAAGTTCACAGTACTCATATAGATTAGCTTTTAACCCAAATGGTTTGTAGCAATTAGTTTCCTCAAACGGTTTGAGTTGCCTTAACTATTGGCTTTTACAGTACTCAGTTGGTTGGAGTTCTTTTCATTTTTTGTTTTTTACTGTGCTCAAATTGCTTTGTATACTCAAATGGATTAAGTTCACAGTACTCATTAGGATTAGTATTTAAACTTAAATGGTTTGTTGCAATTGGTTGCAAATGATTTGAGTTATCTTAACTTTTGGGGTTTTACAGTGTAGATGCGAAATTCAACAATGAATTCAAATGTACTGTGTTTCACACATTATTTATTTGAAAAGTTCTAGTAAATGACAAAAAGTGCAATAATACTTTGCAAATCAAATTAAATCAAACTTTAATCAAATTAAATCTAAACCAAAGCTATATGCCACTGCCAGGGGATTGAATGATAATTACGTGATCATTAATCAGTGTTTCTCAGTTCCTTCTCAGTTCTTGCACAACACTGTTCTCAAACAACCAGTTCTATAGATGAGAGCTTAATGCTAAACTATGTTCAGAAATACAGGGTCTCTACAGTGTTCACTACTCCCTACTAACCTGAGCACAGGAAATCTGTATCACTTCAGAGAGTGATAGATGCCATTGCCTGCAGCATATGTATGGTTCGTATTGAATACATATGCAAATTTAAGCAAAATTTAAGTAGATTACAAACAAAGTCAATGCAAAAATGACATGGAATATGCAACGCATTTGATGAACATGCTGAATTGGCCTCAATTACATCTTTCGTGCAAGTTCTAAGTAAAAGATTTGCCTTAAAAAAAATGTTGAAGGAACATAATTAAAATTCATAATTAAAAGTCTTTGTGTCGTGTCCTTTGGAACTGCAAATACAGAAACAGAACAAGCTCTGTGGAAATAGCAGGGTTTGGTTGCCATTTTAGCTTTTTTCTGCTATAACATTACAGCGAATCTGGCCTCGCCTCTTTGCTGTACATGGTGTATGCGCATAACCTGAAGTTTTTGTGATCTCACTAACCCGGATGTATTTTTTTGTAGTCCCCAAACCTCGTTCTCTGTAGGTTTTGCGGTAACACTTTACAATAAGGTTCCTTATTTAATGCCTTTACTAACATGAACTAATCATGAACAACACTTCTACAGCATTTATTAATTATAATTGCCCATTTACTAATGCATTATTAACATCCAAGTCCATGTGTGTAAACATTAGTTTATGCACCGTGAGTTAACATGAACTAACAATGAACAACTGTATTTTCATTAACTAACGTTAACTAACATGAACAAATAATGTAGTAAATGTCTTGTTCATTGCTTGTTCATGTTAGTAAATGCATTAATTAACATTAACTAATGAACCTTATTGTAAAGTGTGACCGGTTTTGCTAAGCTAACTCTGTGAAAGCTAATGTCTTCCTTTGCATATAACTTTGAGCGTATTACATTCAGAGATGTTGTTTGTGTTCACACAGCTACATTACACAACAAATAAAGTTGTAAATATGATATCATAATGGACCACCCATTTAACATTTCACACCTATTTAACATTTACTAATGCATTATTAAAATCCAAATTCACGCGTGCTAATATTAGTTAATGCACCGTGAGTTAACATGAACTAACAACAAACAACTGTATTTTTATGAACCAACATGAACATACAGTACACTATAATAAATGATTTGTTCATTGTTTGTTCATGTTAGTAAATGCATTAACAAACATTTACTAATACAACCTTATTGTAAAGGGTTACCTAAAAAATGTTTGACTGTTATGTTTAAAAAAATCTTCACTCCCCTACTTTACATTACTTTACTTCACTGGCTGTGAAGAAATTCACATTTGATACTGGCATACACTACAACATATATTTACAAAAAAAAACTAAAGTAAATTATATAAACAAAAGTGCTTTTTTATTTCGTAAGCAGTAATTAATTCAGCTCCAACATTTGATCAATTTTGGAGTGAATGGTTGCTTTAAGAAAGCAGTTCTCAGCATGCCCTTTTGAGCAGCAGCAGTACTCACTCTCTAGACTTGTGGAAGTTGCAGCGCATCAGGGGGATTTTGATGACCTGCTCTCTGACTCCTACAAATAGCTCACTGCGGCTGTGAAGGATGAGCAGGCTACGAATGGGCTGCCTCTTCTTCAGGGGGAAAAGCTCAATCTCGTCCAGCAAGCAGCTGCCCGTGGTCTGGTTCAGCGGGGAGAGCACCTTCTTAATGGTGCCGTAATCTAGAAAGTAGAAATTCGAGAACAAGTGAGTTAGACTTTAAAAGAGAAGACGGAAAGAAAAAGAGTTTAAGAGATCAAGTGGAGCATCTCAGATGACCTGGATGAGATTGGAAAGGAAATGACCTCGGATCTATCCAATCACATGAAAACTCTATGAAGTGTCAGTCTGCCGCCTGGCCTGGCCACTTAAATATGGACGTGCTACTTGGATCAGAAAGGGCAGGATGGTTCTACAGAGTCATTATCTTTCTCAAAGGGTGGTTTGAGAAGTTGAAAAGAGGGCAGAATACAAGTTATTTTGCAAGATACTAGTATTCAGCTTAAAGTGCAATTTAAATGCTTAACTAGATTAATTAGGTCAAATAGGCAAGTTATGTTAATTAGGCAAGTCATTGGACAACAGTAGTTTGCTCTATAGCCATTCGAGAAAAAAATCTTAGGAGGACTAATTATATTGACCTTTAAATATAATAGTATTACTATAAAAATATATACCCACCCAAAGGGTGGTTTGAGAAGTTGAAACGAGGGCAGAATAGTTGGTTGAATTACCTTTTCATGAGCTACACATTCCACTTTGGAGCATGCGTTGACTAAATGTTAACAACAAAATTAATCTTATAGAGGGCTGAATACGACTGAGAACACATAGCTTCAATTTAAAATGTATAAACTAGGTTTAAAAGTTTATTTGACAAGTTGATTTGTTTATGTATTACTTTTGATTTTATTTATTTATTTATTTATTTATTTATTTATTTATTTATTTATTTATTTATTTATTTATTTATTTCCCTCTGTAAACATATTTTTTGTTATGCTTGCCTTTGCTAATTTGTATTGAGATGCTCTAAATTAGGAAGTGTGTGTTGTCTCAATTTTATTGTTAAAAAATGCATGATGGTGAATTGTAAAAACTGTCATTTATTTAATTTTTTTTTGTAAATGTGAATAGTGTTTTGTATTTTATTTATTTTTATTTATTTTCTTTTTATGTTTGTAATCCATCTGTCAATTTATAATAGTGTGGTGCAATTAATATACTGGTCGGGATTAGTACGTTTTTACTTTAAGTTGGGGACCCCTTTAACATCATTCTCAAGAACTCCATTTCTTGTTTCAGGTATTTATAGGCTGAGTTTCTTTTTTGTATGGCCAAGTGAATTTCGTTTCTTTTTTTCTCCAGCAGGCACACAATATCATAAGACGTTAATATTAGCTTAGATTTTGGTCATGAAGTCAGGTGACCAAAATTAAATGTCTAGCCAGAGTCTACGACAACGTTTTTTGACGTCCAATAACAACATCAAATTATGTTGATATTTGGTTGATTTTAGTTTTTGTTGGAAAATGACCAAAATCCAATGTCTGATAGATGTCATAGTTCACACAGCATCAAGGTGTAACATGATATATATTGGTTGTTATATTTGGTTGATTTTAGGTGGACTTTAGGTTGGACATTGGACATTGGCGTCGACCTGACATCCTGCATTATTGAAAAAGTATTGGAAATGACAATATACTCAGAATCTTGTGGGTAAAATAAAATGTTTGCATCCTTTTGTATCATCTATTTAGTGGTGTTGTTCATGGTCCTACTATATCATCGTTTGGATTTCAAAAAATGGTTTATATTTATTAAGATTTATTTAATATTTCTACATTTGCCCTGAAGTTCCAAATAAAGTGACAAATATAATCACATTTGAATGAGCACATTTTTGAGTATACACTTTAAAACTTAAAAAAAACATTGTTCTATATTAGTTCTATAAATATATACAGTTCTTTTCATGTGGTCAATATATAAACTATTAATTGACTGAATTTATCTTGATATACATTTATTAGCCTTCTGAATAATACAGTTATTAGCCTTTTTGTGAAATTTAAATGATTTAAAAATAATTCCTAAGTGTTGTTTAATAGAGCGATTTCCCAGATTTCCCAACACTTTCCCAGTACTGGGTAGCACCTGGGAGGGCATCCGTTGTGTAAAACAATAAAACATATACTGGAATAGTTGGCGGTTCATTTTGCTGTGGCGATCTCTGAAATAGAGACGAAGCTGAAGGAAAAACAATGAATGACGGAAGTTTTTCAACATATTTTAAAACATAATTGTTTTATTTCTAACTTCTAATAACTAATTTCTTTTGTTTTTGCCATGATGACAGTACATACTACTTTACTAGTTATTTTGCAAGATACTTATGCTTAACTAGATTAATTAGGTGAAATAGGCAAGTTATGTTAATTAGGCAAGTCATTGGACAACAGTAGTTTGCTCTATAGACGTTCTAAAAAAAAATCTTAGGGGGACAAATTTTATTGACCTTTAAATATAATAGTTTTACTATAAAAATGTTCTTGCTCTGTTAAATAATACTTGGGAAATATTTGAAGAAGAATAGGGGTAATAATTTTGCTATATTTCATCATCATGATATGAGATGACTTATTTCCCGATATGAGATTTTTTCATATCACGCAGCCTCAATCTTAAGTGTTTATGTAGAAAGACATTTCAGAGTTTGATCATCTTGACTTAGACATAGAAGAGCGTAGAAGAGTAGTGTTCTTGCTTAGATTCCTAATTACTTTATTAATAGCAATAATGATAACATAATAAGTAACAATTGTGCTAACGCTAGATCTGAGTCTTTTTTTACTTGCCCACTCCATGGGTTACATATTAAATCTATTAAATGTTATTAAAGTGGTTATTAAATTTGAACTCAATAACTAACTGAACATGCTGTTTGTCAAATTAGGTGATTAAGATGGATCAGCTCAGCAAAAGTACACTGTATTTCCATTCACATGAAGCCTTCATGAAGTGCCAGTTTGCCACCTGGCCTGTCGACTTAAATATGGATGTGCTATTTGGATCAGAAAGGGCAAACCGGGCGAACGGCTCTCCAGATTCATTATCTTTCCCAAAGGGTGGCTTTTGTGCAGTCGAAAAAAGAGGGCAGAATTATCGGTTGAATCGCTTTTTTGTGAGTTACACATCCCTCTCTTTTGGAGCATGCGGTTTTGTGGAGGACATTCACTGGTCTCATAATGTCACAAAGAGTAAACTGGATTGGTTTGATAAGCTGTATAATGTCTGTTTTATCCTCGGAGTATCTGCTGTTATTCTTCTGTCTGTCAGATGTTTTATAGGAGTCACACAACATGTGGGGCAATGAACTTTTAGATACTACAAGAGCCACTGATTAGGTCCCTGCCCTTGTCAAAACAGGCTTCGGTGCTCTATTTCATTCCATTCAGCTGTGAAATTCCTGCAGCGTTCCTCACACTTCATGCTATTATTGTCTGCTGTGTGGACTGAATTCAGGCTAACACTATAAACATGGCACATTGTTCGCCTTGCTTGAGGATTTATTGTGTAGCGCCTCAGAAATATGTTGATTTGAAGTGAGAATCATTACGCTGAAATCCATGACAAAAGAATTCATTCAAGCAGAAATGTACTCTTCCTCAGGTTTTTCCAAAGGACTTTCTTTTTGTGGAACACGGAACGAGAGATTGTAAAAAAAAATGTGCTGGTTTCTGTTTGTTTATTTAAATGGTGGACTTTACTTTTTACATTTACTTCATTACTAAACTTACTGTACAGTTGAAATCAGAAATATTAAACATTTTATTTTTTTTTATTTTTTTAATATTTCCAAAATGATGTTTAACAGAGCAAGGAAATTTTCACAGTATGTCTAATAATATTTTTTCTTCTGGAGAAAGTCTTAATTATTTTATTTCAGCTAGAATAAAAGCAGTTTTACATTTTTTAAAAAACATTTTAAGGTCAAAGTTATTAGCCCCTTTAAGCTATATATTTTTTTCGATAGTCTACAGAACTAACCATTATTATACAAAAACTTGCCTAATTACCCTAACCTGCCTAGTTCACCTAATTAACCTAGTTAAGCCTTTAAATGTCACTTTAAGCTGTATAGAAGTGTCTTGAAAAATATCTAGTAAAATATGATTTACTGTCATCATGGCAAAGATACAATAAATCAGTTATTAGAAATGAGTTATTAAAACTATTGTGTTGATAAATGTGTTGAAAAAATCTCTCTGTTAAACATAAATTGGGGGAAAAATAAACAGGGGGGTTAATAATTCTGACTGGAAGTACATATTTTAAGTATCTGTACTTTATTGGAGTAGTTCTATTTCAGGAAACTTTTACCTCACCACATTCCAAAATAAAATATTGTACTTTACATTTCCTGAATGAAGTAAAAAGTAATTTTTAAGTGAAAGAATTTCACCTGCTCAGAGACTAAATAGTGGTGCTTAATTTGTGAACAAGCTCCATATAACTCTATATAAAATCCAAAAACTATGTTCCAAAAACTGACGATCAACACTGAAAATGACAAATTTTACCAGGAAAACCACCAACACTCAAAAATGCATGATCATATGAGGTGCGTTCGACATGAAGCACAGCTGCAGCCAGTGATCAACGAGAATAGCTGAGTGCAGGCAGGGGCGGAGTTGAAAACAGAGTTGTCAAGCCGGACAGCCGGACACTTCGGGGCTTAAAGTTGCGTTCGGGGCTTAAAGTGACTCCGATCACATGGCGTCATCATTTAATTATTATTTTTTTAATAACAACAAAAGATTAACAAATAAAACAGAATACAGTCTCTACAAACAGTCTCTACTATAATTCATTTTTAAACAATAAGGGAATTATGAATTAAATATTTAACAAATGCATGAGAGAAATAAGGGGAAACTAAGGGGGTAATATAAACATAAAAACAAACAGGCCTATTAAATACAAAGCAATAAGCACAGATTCTAGGAGTTTAAACATCACTCTAGGCTAATACTTCTTGTTTGAATATGCTGAAAAGGGGCTTACATTTATTTACATTTATAGATACAAAACTTTCCAATATATATTAATGTAAAACTCAAAACAATGTGTTTTGATTAAGTCTGAAACAATGATTAGGATTATTTTGAATAATGAAAGCATTAAAAAAAAGCACTTTAATCCAAAAAGATTGAACAAAAGGACATTCCTAAAATAAGTGAGCAACACTTTAAGTAGAAGTTTCCCAGAAAAACCAGGTATAAACGGCTAGACAGGAAATAAAATATAAATATTTTATAATCCTAAAATCATTTTATAATTATTTAATAAAATAGTTCTTTAACTTCATTTGTTAAGAAACCTTTAGGGTGTCAGAATCAATGATGATAATTATTTTATTACAAGTCTTAAAGACTAATTTGAGTCAGCTGATGCACTGGCTGAATCAGTCGTCTGATCTCTGTCGCGGTACTTTGATGCCACATGTCACAGTCACGTGGCGTCGGCGCAAAATTTTAAACCAGCATGCACCGCTTTAAGACAGATTTCGATAGATCTGCGCAGCACTGTATGAAGTCGAACGCACCTATGGTGTCATGGTTTTGCAATCAAAAAATGTGGTTATAATAAGCCAATGGGGAGAAAACAAACAGTAAATTGTTGCGAAAAAATGTAAATCTTATGCTGCACAAAAACTAACAATGCATCAAAGTCTGTGTAACTAATCTTTCACATGTCCAAGACTGTGATAAAGGTAAAAAATCCAGTCCACAATTACTATTTATTTTGAAAATAAGTAATTTTGTGTGTTTTTTTTCCACTGAATCAGTGACACCATTAATACATTTGGCAATTAAATAATTAAAATCCCATTATTTTCTAAACATTTAGTCGTTTCGATCAGGACTGAGGTTGATTAACAGATTTAAGGAAAAAAAATGTAAAAAAATTAAGCTGATGTAATTTTACAGCAGTTTAATTAAGTGTATGGTTTGCCTATCGTTTTTTTTAATTATTCAAAGCATTTTCCCAAAATATGTGTCAAAATAAGATTTGTCACAAAAAAATCCTTCTGCTAGCTAAAACACAAAAAAAGTAATGGCCAAATTAAAAAAGTTAAAAAAGCATATCAGTTCACAAAACTCCTAAAAGACCTGGAGGCATGAACGTTATGGACAGCTTTTAAGATCAGGAGACAAAAAAAAAAAAAAAAAAAACACACACACAAAAAAAAAACTCTCCTTTTTTACTTCCATAATGAAATAAATTCATACAGATTTTTACAGATGACATTTTGACAATGTCATTTTTGGGGTGAACAATTCCCTTTCTTTTCTTTTCTCTTCTCATTTCCATCCCTTTATCTCTCGTCTGTCAGACCAGACAGACAATGTAAATGCTGTTAAATCAGCATGAGGCTCTGACTCCTGCCAATAATCGAAAACAGTTGGTGTCTTCCAGAAATAAAACCCAAAAACCCACAGCTCGGCCAATTAGCAAACAGCGATCTTTTAAACCACAAATGTCCTGTGCGTTTAGGCGGACCAGTTTAACAAGTGGCTTCTTCTCTTTAACAAGTGTTTATTTTACACAGTTCTTTTACAACAAGTGCCTCCCTGTAATTGAATTTCTGCTGACAGGTAACTAGATGTTCACTGGTTTTCAGCTGTACATGAACATGCAGGTCAGACACACTCAAAAAATACTTTTGCTGCCTGTTCAATAAAATAACTAATTTTAAATGAGCCGAAAGAACACCCTTCCTGACAACATTTGACAGTTTATTTTTATCATTTTCAATCCAATTAAATGTGCTAATCATTTGGGCTAATCAGTTGGGACAACATTAATATTTTTTATTGCACTGCAAAAAATGTTTTCCTTCCTTTGAGTTTTTGTCTTGTTTCTAGTCCAAATATAAAAATCAACTTACAAAACAAATATATTTTTTTGACTTCAAAAAGGTCAAAAGTAAATTATTTTTTCCTTAACCCTTTAACTGCTCCACTAAGAAAAAAAATTGGATTGCTTTTTCTAACTTTTAATGTCACTAGTTAACCCACTCAATGAAATTTTTTCAACACATCTCATAATTTCTAAATTATCATCCTCTACCAAACGGCTGATACGTCAGTTTATGTTAAAAGTACCAGAATCAATATACATACACTACCAAAATCTGAAAATATGAAATGTAAGAGCAATTTATTTAATAACAGAATCAAAATTAATCATCTTTGAATACTAAATTATCTATACTTTTTGAAGTATGTCATAAAACATTGCAGATTCCCATTTAACATGCTTTCTTTTTTTTTTTTTACAATAAAACAAAATCAAGTGTAGTAGTGCAACAGGATAATGTTTGTTTGATTTTTTTGTAAACCAACAATGCTGTGTGTTTAAACCATTATTTAAAACAGTCATTCTTTAAATGACTTTAACAGTTTAACAGTTATTATTTAAAACAGTCAAAATATCGTGAGCCATTTGAGCAGGCAGTTAAGTTAAATATTCTGCCAGTGCAGTAAAAAACAAACACAAAAAATGAACTAAATATTATTTTACTTACCCAACTGGCAGATATTTTTTCTTATTTTAAGGAAAAACTCACATATTTTAACACTTTATTTCTGAAAACTATTTATTTTTACTTGTCAAGAAAATGCTTCATGATTTAAGAATTTTTAGATATTTGAACTAGAAACATTTTTTTTATGTGTGGCAATACTAACTGGGTGGTAGATGGATAGTGATTTCGAGAGAATGTTAGTTTTGTTTTTGAAACTATGCCACTATGCTGACACACAGGCATTTGTTGCTCCGTCCTCTCTTTAAAAGAATTTAAAGCAACAATCACCAAAATGGCTGAATTATGATGAAAGCCTAAAACGGCAAGTTTTAAACCGTTGTAATATGTAATATTATTTCTGGGGTGTTTTGAGCAGAAACTTCACATACACATTCCAGGGATATCAGAAACTTATATTACATCTTGTAAAAAAGGGCATAATAGGTCTCACAGGTTTTCAAAAGTATTGAATGCTTCCGTCAATAAGCAGTAATTGTGCTAATGTAATGCAGTTGTTTTGTTGTTGTTGTCCAAATTAGGTGCTTAAGATTTATTGACTCAACAAACAAACTCACAAGATGAAATTCACAAGATAATTCAAATTAAAGTAATTGGCTCAAAATGAATTTGCTCTCGATAAATTAACTTGCAATAACGCTTTTCAAATGTTTATAAATGTGTGTTATGATTACATTAAAGTTCACGTGAACTGGAAGTTGCTGAGACTTTTTTTCCAGTATGCTGAAATAAAAGTTCAGTTCATGGAGTTTTGGGAAGTGATTTGCTTTTTTAACTTTGAGTTTTAATGTTTTTTTTTCTGTCTAGTTGTAATATTTTCAGATAGGCTTTATTTTTTTTATTTAGAGTACTTTTTACAATGTCAGCTTAAACCTGCTTATATCATTAAGCCATTTAAATTAAAAAGAAAATTAAAATACCATTTAAATAAACATTTATTAAGATAAGCACACATATGCTGCGTTTAAATTTTTAACTAACATCCCAAAAGTGTATAGTTTTTGTGATAAAAAGTGCATATATTTTGAATGTTTTACAAGATAAGTGCATATATTTGAAATGTTTCAGCATACTGAAATAAAAGTATGTGCTTCTAGCTGTAATGAAATATTGAGTGGGGGCGAGGGTATATTTTTTGCACATTCATTCGCTAATAGCAAATTAACGGTAAGAGGGGCAGGGTAAAGACTATTTTTGTTGATCTCGACCAACTGACATCAACAGATAAGAACCTCCACTCCAAACACGAAACCAGATGATCAGACTTTGATTTAGGATTACCAAAACATATTTTTTTTGTGGAAAAACTAGCACATTTTGATTTCACACAGACTTGAAGTAGGGCCTATCAACAATGATTTCTTTTCTTTTTTTGAGTGTGGGCTTGGAGTTTTCCTGGGCTCTGGTGTGCATCTGGATAGCAAATGACAGCGTACAGTACATTTTTTCTTTATGTAAGCACATGCTGCCTTTGATGTTTCATCGCTGCTACATGTCTAATGCCTTTTCTTCAGCCTGGTGACCAACTGTTGCCTGCTTCAAAGACCAGTGATTCAAGTGGACCACCAATTACCAGAGTCAGTTTTCCCCAATGCATAAGTCTTCACTCCACAAACTTCTGATGGTAAAAGTAACATTCTAATAAGCTGTGGGTTTAATGAGAAGTCGACCACCTGGGATTTTCTGACTACTTTCATATTACAGGCTTTAATGTTGTTGTTTTTTAATCTATATTTTTTTTTCGTCAGATGTCTACTTTTAACTATGCCCTATTCATGTTTTTGTTTACAAGTGACCCATTTTGTCTGATTAAACTGACAGATTTTCTGCATGTACTAGTGTATGAATGTGCTGTTCAAAAGTTTTGGGGTTGGTACAATTTTGTAAGTGATTTCAGTTTTAATAAACGACACTAAAATAAAATGTACTTCTGTAAAGGCTAAGCTGAAGGTAAGGGAGAATTTATTAAATTAAAAAAAATTGTACAATAATTTTGTGAAACATTATTTAAATTCAGAATAACTGTATTATGTGAATATATTTTAAAATGTCATTTATTATTGTTATTTTAAAGATAAAATATTTCGTATAAGTACTCCATGCTCTTCATGTTCAATTAATGTTCAATAAATTCATATAATTATATTATTCATGTGTTAATTTTTTTATACATCCAAACAATTAACTGCATATAATAAAGAAACTATAAAACAAAAATAAGTTATAAAAAAATCAAATATGAAAACAAACTATACGTTTATTTTTTAATAATTCAATATTTAAATATTTAAATGTTAACCTCTTTTACACATACAATCACACTGGTGTGATCAGCCTTGGCTGGTCCCTAAAACAATCACACTGGTGTGATTAGAACGTTCAGAGGGTATGCCATCAACTACTAAAATTCAAATGCGCTAAGACAGAAAGAGGTGCACAGCGCTTGTCATAAATCACAATTTATGCCTGCTTTTATACAAATAACATTTATTTTAGGTTTCAGACATTCAAATACACATAACTACAAGTAACACATACCATTTGAGGTTTATAAAATACACGTGGATGTCTATGGAGACGGCAATAATACAAATTTTTAATATAACTGGACGATGTGCTTTGTTTACGTAAGATACACACTGTTTATGTTACTAAAATACTTTCTTACCTTCTTGTATTTCGAAAGAAAATTATAAATAAACACGACATAAATCCAGCAGCTCAAATCTTTCCTGCGGTTGTTGCTAGAAGGAATAGAGCTGTGATCTGAAGTTAACAAGAAGTATATTACATATTAAATTACGCATTAATTGTATTTTATTAGTGTCTACCCCTACTTAAACCCTAAACCCAACCCCCGCGGGTTTTATATTATTTCTATAATATAAAAATATTATTGGGTCAGCTGGAGTATTTAAAACTCACGTGTGAAATGATTAATAGTTTTCAATATGCAGATTTAGTTTTCAATGTTAAAAACAGTTGAGCATTTTTACATTATATGTAATATAAATTACCTGTTTATATAACAACAACAGCAGTGATAATGTTTTTGTTAACATTATTATTAGGGATGCACCGATACCTTTTTTTTGGAACTGATCCGATCCCAAAACCAAAATTCTGAGTGTCAACCGATACAGATCCGATGCCGATACTGTGCATTTTTTCCTTTTTAAACATAATACAGTTTCTATAGTTCTGGTGATAAACTCAAATAATATGTATACTTTAGTAAAAATAACAGACCCAATAAACTAGTCTAATTTGAGCATTCATTGAATGATCTGTTGTGGTCCAGCTTATTTTTCCTTTTTTAATATTAAGATTTTTCTTTTGATTTCTTTCTTTCTGTAATAGGCTACCACTATTGACCCTAATTGTTGGTAAAATAACAGCCTTTTAGCAAAGCCTGATATTTTCCAGCAGGTTTGATGCAGACTAAACTAAACTGTCTGAGGCCAGTTTTACTTAATAAACATTCCCTTGCATGCCATAAAACAAGGTCTGCTTATATGCTTTAGCACCAAAACACAGACTGGTCAGTTAAAAAAAAAGATTAATATAAATATAATTACTGTGATATATTTACAGTTTCAGAGCAGTCTATATTAGGCTAAATAGTTTTCTGTTAATGACAATCCATATTGTGCTCATCAGTTTCACTTTTGTTAATTTCAGCTATTTTGACCACAATGAGCCAGGCTTTACAAACTATTCGCAGCACTTAAAGTATTCCCCTCGGAAGAATAAACTCAGTCAGAAGTATGAGAGAACAGAAACTAATTGTGAGAATAATTTTTCGAAGCGGCGCACATCGCGTCTGCGCAGCCGGTCAAAGTTGCCTACTATAAGTTTATAAATTACACCGAATATAAGACACAGGATCGGATTTGGATTGGTACCAGCTGGCTGATACCCGATCCAGCAAAAATATGCGGTATCGAAACGATATCTGGAATCAGTGCATCCCTAATTATTATGAATAATAAAATATGTAGTAATTTTATATTTTTATTTTGTATATATTGTTTAAAATAAATAAATACAACAAGTAAAAGAAATTAATCAATAAATACATAAATATTTTGTCACTTTCTTTTGTATAAACATTTTTTTTTCACAATTTTAGTATTATTATTATTAATTAACTATTTAAACTATTTTAATTTTACTTATTTCAGTTGTAATAAAATGTAATGAAAATGACATTTTTTCTCAGTTACGGTTTATTTCTAATGAACAAATTGTTAACATTTTTGCTAACTATAATAACCAACAAGGCAAATTACCAGTAAATAGCTCTTTATCGCTGACTTTACTTCTTCATTTCAACATATGTATCTTATAGTCAACTGAGGTCAGAAATGAGCTTCTATACACTCATTACTGTCCCAGCATCTGCAAAAACTAATGGACTCCATTAGCAATTCTGCAGCAAGAAGTGTGCTATTAGTAGCCCAATCATATGCTGCACCTCCATTAACCTTCATCAATAAGGCACAGCATATCAGAAGCACTGCTTATTTTAGACTACAATAAACATACATACAGAAATCTTCTTTTATGCAGATGTGACTTGATACAGTACCTGTTGCCAGATAAATGATGTGATAGAGCATGTCTTTGCCCTGCACCACGTCCACAGCCACATGGGAGAAGCGCACATTGTCCTCCATGAAATACGGCACAGGAACCACAGGCTGCACCACCTCATGCATCAGGATGAACTTCTGAGCATCTTGCAAATTCCTCTCCGTTAAGTTCACATACGAGCCAAAATCTATAGTACCACACTGTGAAAACAAAGAGAGAAATGCAGATTAGACATGTGCTGATATTCAATGATGCAAGGCATAGGGATAACAAACATATGGTATTGTATGAACATGATATTGTAACGGACAAAATGTGATAAAAGAAAGACTTAAAAGTGTATTATAATTTCTATAAGACAAAAAAAAAAACTTTATGAAAAGCCAAAAGATTATAGAAGCACTGTCAAATTCCCTGCACAGTTTAGTTCCAGCCCTGCTCTAACACACTTTAAGCTGCGGTCACACTGGACTTTTCTCCACATAGACTTCCATTCATGCATGCGAATGCATCAGACCGGAAACGCAAGCTCGTGCGACAAGTTTTGCAGTTCGCTGCATTGCTATGTTCAAGCTTGGTGAACTCTGACCTGCGAAATTGCATCATGTGACTGCGTTAGACCAACGATGATCAAAACATTACCTCTCTGGATAGAAAGGTAAAATATGGAGCAATCGCTCGCTTTTTTAAATGTCTAATCATATTGTTTAATCCCACCCCTATTCACTGCGCCGTACAACAGAATTTAGCATGCACAAACTCTAGTGTGAACGCAGCCTTACCAGTAGGTTTCAAACAAACCTGAAGGACTCAATTAGTTAGATCAGGTGTGTTTAATTAGGGTTTGAACTAAACTGTCCAGCCCTCCACATATATATATATATATATATATATATATATATATATATATATATATATATATATATATATATATATATATATATATATATATATATATATATATATATATATATATATATTTGAGACTTTTGGTATACCATAAAAATTATTTTTGTCTTATGGAACGAATTATACACTTTTAAGTCTTTCCTTTGTCACATTTTTACCATAATATCATGTTCGTTCATTATAACATATAAAATCAGCATCAGTAGCTATGTTTCTATCCAAAAATGCGAATTAACTTTATGCGCAAAACTGGATTATCGCATAAAAGACTTGCGAATAAAGCAGCGTTTCCATCCAATGAGTCAAAGAGAACAAAATCATCACTTTGATTAACTGGCATCAAATATCCAAAGAAAAAATAGAACTTGCTGTGGTAGGAGAAGCTGCGTGAATCTATTCTTCATTTAATAAATGACTTAAGGTGTGAGACGCGAAGCACAGATGCTCTTGACAGTTCTGGAGGTACTGTAATTATTATTATAATAACACTAATACTGAAATGTTTAAGGTCTTTTAGAATGACTAAAACAACATTTCAGATGTTTTACAGTGTGCTCAGCCTGCTGCTTTGTCTATTAACATACATTTTCATCACATGATCTCTTATTACAAAATCACATGACCTTTTTTAATGCACATACTGGAATTTGTTCGGTAAAAGTGTTTCCATTGCAGTTTATGCGCATCTTTTCTTATCGAATAAAAAGTTTATCCTACTCAGTTTTGCGCATGTTTTTTTATGCGCATTTTCAAAATTAATGCGCATCTTGGCGTTTCCATCAACTGTTTTTTATTCGCATATCCAAAATGGAAACGTAGCTAGTGTCTTGCCTTAATATTTAATAACTCATTACAATCAAAAGTAATAACTGTTTTTCTGGGATAATAACTATTTTTTATTTACTGTAATATTAGAAAGGATTCATTTGCATTAACTAATGAGACCATATTGTAAGTTGTTTCCTATTGAATGATACAATCCTTTTGCAGTTTCATTCGTTTTGAACATGTTTACCCTGAACATTTATGTACAATAAAGCAATCCACAATATTTATGTTGTTATACATTTTAAAGTAACCCTTTTTTGCATCCTATGCCAATTCTGTTATAACCCAATATATCATGTTCAACGTTTCAGCAATTAATGCAACAAAAAATCTGATAACATCATATATAGTACCTATTGCAGATCCAACCCTGGAATCTCACAGCAATTCGTAGCTTTTGATTTAGTGGATAATTCATATAAATAATCTCAGTTGTACATTTTATTACATTTTACATACGGTTAGGGAGGGGTTTAGGGGCATGCATTTAAAAACTGTTTTCATACTAATTCAATAGGGTGTTTGCCGAGCTAGTATTGTTCCCAAACTGATAAACTTCCAGTGACCTGTTATTGTGAGTTTTTTCCATTTTATACGATTCCAGCATCAATGTTGTAATGTAATTAAAATACAACCAGTTAAACAGGCTAGCGCAAAAGCTCCATTAAATATACTGGGGTAAAATAAATGCTCAAATTATAAAGACATGGCAGGGAAATATGTAATTTAATGCAGTGCTTCTTGTGAGACCCACTTCATATCGGATATCACTTAGCCAGTGGAGATCGCTGATTTTTAAAGAAAACAGACCTTAAACAAGCCGATTTTGCAATGGCATACAATTCACCGGAAGCGCTTAACCCAGGTTACTGGCAAATTAAAACTCCTATTAGCATACTTCGGCACATACCCTATTATATAGATTTGTAAAAATTATCCACTTTTCAGACAATAATTGAAATAGTTACATTTCGCTGTGAGATCAGGCTGTGCAGATCTTAAGAAAAGAAATAAATAAATCAAAGTCTGTGGGGAAATATAAACATTACTCGAAAGTTCTTCTCAAATAGTATTTGGAAATCTATAGGAAAGGTCTAAGAAGCACAACAAGCAGTTGTTTCCCTAAATTACTGTTTTCCTCCCTGAATAAGATTGTCTATGGAGCAACTAAATTAGCCGGTCTTAAAAACCTGCACTCTCTCCTGGATCACATATAATCAACATCAATCAGCTGGAGAGATCAGTGCAGGCGCAGTTCTGCTCAATTCGGCCGCGTGTTGGACTTTCAGAAACAGAAAATCCAGCAAGCTACTTTCCATCAAGGCTGAAAACCATAAATCTGAAGCTCATAAATCTTTGCCTCAACAACATGGACAAATGCTTGATGAAGATGTCACAGCAAGCTAGATAAAGTGGGGCTCGTGGAGCTCATGAATCCTTGTGCTTCAAAGGGAAAATGAATGTGAAGTAAAAGAGTTTTTTTTTTTCTCTCGTGGAGTTCAGAAATGTAATTATCAGGTCATAGGGATCAGCTTTAATAAGCTGGACGGGAGAGTCTGATTCAGCGGATCCAAAAAAAAGACACCCATGCTGATCAGACAGTTTTTAAAAGGTTTCGATATGGTAGTCAAGTCATTTTAATGGGGTCAGTACCAACATCTGCTCCAATTCTCAGATTTCGTGCTGAATTTAAACAGGTTGATCAGAGCATTTAAACATTGCGATGTTGTTATTAGACTGGCCCGTAGCCAGGATGTGTGTGTGTGTGTGTGTGTGTGTGGGGGGGGGGGGGGGGGGGGTCGTGAGGTTTAAAAGACCCACTCCTCACTGACAAATGTCCAGAATTTCTCTTACACATGATTTCATTTGTCCTATTTTGACTGCTATAAAATCAAAAATAGTGATAATTATCCATTGAAAAAAGCTTTAAGATCAAGCAGAATCCTCTGTCGCTTTGGTATGAATTCATCCAATCAGTTTTGGCCAATGCTATCATTTGTTTTGATTTTACAATCTCACATAAGAAAGATCATCTTCCGCTACTGCATTGTTTTTTAACTGAGACAATATTTTACAGGTAACTTTTATTCTAAATCTTCTATAAATCTTTAGGAAATATTTTTGGTACGTCAGAAAGTGTGGTTATGATGACCATCCGACAAGCTAATGTCGGTCACTAAAATGTCACTAAATGCAGTAGTTAAATCTCATTATTAAACAGAAAATGAGGCGTATAACTGCAAAAAAGTCTACTTTTTGAGAAAAAACCCCCACCCCTTTCACCAGGCTGGCTATGGGCCTGTTAGAGGTGGTGTATTTAATCAAATAATTTACAACACAGTTGACCTTTTTTAAATTCATTATGGCAAATTTCACTTCAATTTGGCAATGAAGATGTAAATAGAAGATTTTAATTGCATTTAATAAGAAAATAAGATAAATAAATAAAAGTCAGTGGTGAAATACAAACATTAAATAAGCTACAATTTTGAGAAAGCCTTTAAATTCACAATTAAAGTTAAAGTTGACATGGGGAAAGACAAAAGTGTGAACTTTGTTTCTTGCAATTTGAATTTATATCACAGTTCTGTCGATTTGAGGTGAGGTTTTTACACATTTAGCTGATCTATTTACTAAAATGGAAGGTTATTTTTTCCATGGAACTTAAAAATAATAACAAATATATAATTGGGACTTTTAATTAAAAATTCTTCCTTTTTTTCTTTATAAAGAAATGTAATTACTGTAAAAAAGGTTATTTTTATGAAATTTTGTCACAAAATAAGCCACAATTATGAATATTAAAGCCTGAAAACCAAGGAAGCCTATATACTTGCCAAAAACTACGAAATAGCACATTTTGGAGTAGAAAACTATTTGTTTTACTTTAACACTTTAATAACCTTGCTTCTATTTTTATTTTATTTTATGATTTATTTGTGCAGATGTTTATTATTACACAATAAACTATATTACTTGCAAATTAGGGCGGCACCATGGCTCAGTGCCTGGCACTGTCGCCTCACAAGCAAGAAGATCACTGGTTCAAGTCCCAGGTAGGCCTGTTGGCATTTCTCTGTGGAGTTTGCATGTTCTCCCTGTGTTCATATGGGCTTCCTCCAAGTGCTCTGGTTTCACCCACAGTCCAAAGACATGCGCTATACAGTAGGTGAATTGAACAAACTAAATTGGCCATAGTGTGTGTATGTGAATGTGAGAGTGTATGGGTGTTTCCCAGTAATGGGTTGTGGCTGGAAAAGCATCCGCTGCATAAAACCATATGCTGGAATAGTTGGCGGTTCATTCTGCTGTGGCAAGAATAAATAAGGGACTGAGCTGAAGGAAAATTAATGATTGAATGAATGAATGAATCTACATAGGAATTGAGAAGTATAAAACTTTATGGGTATTTAATAAATTTTTTTGTTGGCTTTATTTACCATCCATCCATCCATCCACCCTTCCTTCCAGACTAGCCATAAAATGTTATTGATATCAAATTGCTCAGCTTCTTAAAATGTGAAAATAATACAGATTGAGGCACTATCGCAATAAAATGTCCACCAATTACTTTCAAAATGTACAAAACAATCCTTGTGTTCAGAGTTCATGTCCATAATGTGTTAATTTTTGGTTCATTTCGCTGTGGCAACCCCTGATAAGTAAGGGACTAAGCCGAAGGAAAATTAATGAATTAATAAATTGAAAATTATGAACCCAAAATTTAGCAGTTTTCCCTCACAATTCTAAGTATATGCAAATAAACCTTTCCCATTCCTTACTTTATTAAAAAGTCACAGAAATCTTTTAGTATCCTCACACAAGCACTTGTAACTGTGTATTGTAAGCCTGGTTAGAAGAACGCATACTGTGCTGATGACGGAATTTGCACCATACTCAACAGTGCCCAGTGGAAAAAAAAAGACTATAATTTGGGCCAAATTATTTTACCAGGAAGTTATGCTGAACACTTTAGATACATACAGCACATTTCTCCTCCATGCTGATCACTATGTTTGAGCATGTTTTCTGAAGAGAGTCTTAAAACCAAAAGCACTTCAGACTCATTGTGAAGTAGCTGGCGATCCTCCACAGGAGATGAATGCAGGTTTATTAGCTCTTATCATTGTAAATATCCTGCCAAAAATGTTATAAGCTGGAAACTGTATTAATAAATTCATGAGCATTACAAAGACATGGAAATGGAGGCAAATTAACAACCATGAGAGAGGCCTGCGGAACTGCGCTTCGATCCGTACCCTCTTTACATCACAGACAATATCAGACTCTTGTGTTTATGGGCTTTGGATAATTGAACAATGCTCATAAAAATACGAAATCACCTTCACCTCATATTACCATTTTCCAGAGAATAAGCACCGGAAACATCAGTCAACATCTCATTTTAATTGGGAGCACATAGGTGGTATTCGAGGTAAGAAAGTCAATTATTCTTTTGGTTGTTTACAACTGGAGCATTGCCAACAGAAAGTGACCTGGCACTTTCACAAATTCAGTCTGGCATTAGAGACACACATTTCACATTATTTTTTGGTATTAACCTATAATTATTTACACATTCTTCCAAAATATGGTGATTTTTTTTACCTGTCGCACTTTAGAACTCGTTGTTTTTAACAATTTACATTCAACGTCTAGGCCTGTCACAATAACTACTTACTGTTGTGCAATGTAGTGTGCCAGAAATAATAGCCATAAACAATATTACTGTCATTTTAGGGCCAGTTTATGGCACTTGTTATACACTGCTTGGCAAAAAAAAGGTGCTGCCTGGATTTATGCAAGAAAATACTAGTCTATGATTGGAGCTTTATTGCAGGTGGTTCACATGTTTCTGGCTTGTGTTTGGGAACAATTCGTCAAATATTAACTGATACAGTGTGTAGATTTATATTTCTTTACTATATAAACTTCTTCCTCTTCTGAGACTAATTTCTATTTGCATCTTCTCCTAGACCTTTAATAATACAACCACCAAATTAACACCAAACCTCCGAACTGATCTGACTCCTGTTGCTATATCTTTTCCAACTGACCATCTGACGGTTTTCTGAAAACTGACCTGGAAAATTCGGAAAAGTCCCATTGACCTAACATTGGGTCAAACTTTTTTTGTAACCTCATAACTTTGCGCTAGAGAGTCAAACAGACTTAAGGTTGACCTCATTTAACTCAGACTACCAATCTGCCAACCACTGATGATCTTTAAACCTTTTAGGCACACCCTAGCAACCACTTACGGCACCCTAGCAACTGTCCAATAGACTTCCATTGTAAAAAAACTGCCATTGACTTTACATTGGACATACTAGCAACATACCAATCCATACTAGAAATATACTAATCCATACTAAAAAACATACTAATGACATACTAATCATACTAGCAACATGCTAATTCATACTATAAACGCACTATCAACATGCTAATGCATATTAGAAGCATGCTAACAACATGCTAATTTATGCAAGAAACATACTAGCATAATGCTCAGTCATACTAGAAACATGCTAATTTATGTTAGCAACTGCCTAGTAACCACTCAAAACACCTTATCAACCATCTAACAACACCGTAGCAACCACATAGCTACGAATTAGCAACCACCCAGAACACCCTAGCAACCACCTAGAAACCCCTTAGCAACCACCTAGCAATACCTAAGCAACCACTCAGAACACCCAAGCAACCACCTAGCAACACCTTAGCAAACGCCTAGCAACACCCTAGCAACGCCTTGGCAACCACATGGCAACCACTCAAAACACCTTAGCAATCACCTAGCAATGCCTTATCAACCACGTAGCAACCACTCAGAACACCCTTGCAACACCATAGCAACCACCTACCTACACCTTAGCAACCACCTAGCAACGCTTTAGCAACCGCTTAGAACACACTAGCAACACCTTAGCAAGAAACATGCCAATTCATACTAGAATTATGCTAACATATATGTACTTATCTAAGCCAGCTGTTTCAAACGTCTTAAAAACTACTTCCATTCTTTAAACTTTAAACCTACTTCAAACTTTCAAACGAGGCTTTCTCAAGCCACCATAAAGTTGGTCTGCGAACTTTACTTTTCTAGTTATTATTGTGGTTGTTATTAGCATTATAAATTAACAAAAACAACAACTATTACTATTATTATTATTATTATCATCATCATCATCATCATCATCATCATCATCATCATAAATGCAAAGGCACAGGTAACAATGAAATATTAGCAGTGGTGGAAAGTACTAAAAAATCATACTCAAGTAAAAGTACCATTACTTGCCTAAAAATTTAGTGTTAGTAGAGTAAAAGTATGTGTTGTAAATATTACTCAAAGTATGAGTAAAAAGTAAACCTTTCCAAAATACTCAAGAGTAGTGAGTAGTGAGTATTAGACTGTGAAAAGCTGATGCATTTATCTGTAATTTGTGGATGGGTGTAAACTTAACATTCTGTAGTGTATTTAGTTATTGCCCAGTAGGCACACAACGTCATTAGACGTTATATAATATTAGGCAAGATTTAGGTTGCGATGTCGGGTGACGAAAAGTCAATGTCTAGCCAGCATCTAAGGACAACATTATTTTGACGTCAAATAATGACATCAGATGACGTTGATATTTGGTTGATTTTAGGTTGTGTTGGAAAGTGACCAAAATCCAACTTCGAGTCAACATCTTAAACCAACGTCATATTGATGTCAAATACTGACGTTTATTCGTCAGGTATGGCAATCAAAATCCAACATCTGTTAGACATTGTGGTAACGTCAACACAACATCAAGCTGTAACATCATTAGACGTTGATTTTTGGTTGGTTTTTTGTTGGACGTTGGCTTGACGTTGAGTTGTGATGTCAACATGATTTTCATATTCAAACAAAATGCAATGTCCCTATGACGTTGGGGTACAATGTCAATTTGATATCATGTTGATGTCTTGTGCTTGCTGGCTGTTGAAGGCCATTTCGGTCATCATACAGTAAACATCCTTCATCTTCCCATTAGTGACATGCATCGCTGCGTCAATGCGTGTAAATATTTTGGACATCTTCTTGGACACTTTAAATGCTTCCAAATGGTTTGCTGCAATTCTAAATCACCCATGTCTTGAGGTTGTTCAGTGTGATGCGATATACCTTTTATGTGCGATTTGATAGGACATGAATCACAGGACTAAACTTTCTAATCTCCATAGACAAGAGAAAATAAAGTAGTGACTGCAGGTTGAAGGAAAGTAGTGGAGTACTTTTACTCCACTACTGCACTAAAAATGTACTCAAGGAAGAGTAAAAGTACACATTTTTAAAACTATTTTAGTAAATTACAATTCCTGAGAAAAACTACTCAATTACAGTAATTTGAGTATTTGTAATTAATTGCATTACACCACTGAATATTAGTAAATCCAAAGCGATAGCAAAGATGGGGTAAACAGGGCTTGGAACTCAGAAAAAACAACATTACCACATTCCCCAAACAACATACAAACACAGGAAAATGGTCTTTTATTCACAGGGGCTAACAAGGTAACAAGGGAATGAGAGGGAGGAGGCAAAGGCTAGATCCGAATGCTTAGGAAGCTGACTTGTTTACTCACAGCCTAATCGGCCAGTGACCCTGGAGGAAGCATTTGTGCAAGAAGGCACCTTGTAGAAGCAATTCTAGACAGACTTTTGAGACAACAGAATGGTTTAATCACATACAACAAAACAGAGAGAGCTTCGGTAGATAGCTAAGGAGTAATTTGCTTACTACAATAGTAACCTCGCACAAAAAATTCCATTAAATGTGGTAATTGTTGATCAAAAAACACACAAATTGACACTCAAGCGGTGCTATTTGATGCAGAATATCAGGATTGTTGGAAACCGAAGGCAGTGAAGATCCATCTATGCTGCCTTTAAAATGTGATCAGAACAAAGGTCACATTTTTGAGACTGTTCATTCATTCAATTTCTTTTTGGCTTAGCCCCTTTATTAATATGGGATCACCACAGCGGAATGAACTTATCCAGCATATGTTACAAATCCCACCTTCTAGTACAGGAGCCAATCATCAATCACTATAGACTGACAAAACTCCAGGGGAGGGGCTTGGACCAGACGTGAGTTTCTGCAGATTTTGTGTAATTTGGATGTTTAGAAATGAAACACTAAAGAGACAGTTGTTGCACCAATTTTAGTTTTAGAGAATTTTATGTGTCCCCATTCAGACAGAATGCCTGAGCATACTACCCGAGAGCTGTTTCAAAGATGGCTGTCGAGTGAAATTTCTTGCCTTAAAGGGACTTTGTTTATATCCATTTAGCATAGATACATTTATGAGGCCAAATGTACAGTAAGTGGAACTTTTTTCATAAATCAGACGATTCTCCAATCAGAGAAAACATGAAGCTGTAAACAGAGCCTTAGCATAGATATATATACACTAGATATCACATACGGACCCTTGTTATGTATTTGATTTGTGTTGTTTGTGCTCTGTTGTGTGTTTTCTCTCTCTCTCTCTCTCTCTCTCACTCTGCTCTTACGTATCTGCTTTCATATTGTCAAGGTTTCAGCTATTGGTCGATTCTGCTGTTTTCCTCCCTGGTTACGTCACTCTGATATCATATCCAATAAGCAAAGACCACCCGTCATAAAAGCGTCCTTCTTGTTTCATTTGATGCGTTGTATTAGAAGGAAAAACCCTGTCTAACTGTGTATTTTTGTTGTTACCCATTTCTGTGTGCACGTTATCCATCCGTCATTCATAGCCTATATCATTCCATTTCTCAGTTACGTTGTTTACGAGGCTTGGATGAAGCGGACAGGTAAGCAGGTCACGTGGCATATATCTTGCAACACGTAGGACTACTCTTGTGTTTAGTACATTAGGTTAGGGGCGAGCGCCACCCCTTGTACTTTTTGGATAGAGTAGATAGTTAGGACTCGGAAGACTCTTCGCGTGTTTGTTATTTTGTTTCATATATTTAGTTAGTTAGATGCTTTTGAGGAGTTAGATATCGTTTGGGTTTTGTTCTTTTCATTTCTTTAGCGCTGTCCACATCCCTTCTGCCAGCTCTCTTGTTTTTCCCCATCTTTGTGTTTGTCTCAGTGTTGTATATATTGTAAATATATATTTTTGCCTTACTTTCTTTTTCTTTATTTTTGATTAATTCATTGTTTTTTTCACTTTGGGTTTTGTAAATAAAGTGACAATTTTTGGTATCTACTTTGGTTGTCTTTAGCACTTACTTCACTATTTGTATAAATTTATTTTAATTGCACATACATGTCAAACATAACTCCCTAGACCAACATCAGGGGTTTGTAACAACCCTGAGCATGCATCAATAGCGCCGCCACATTTGTACAGTGCTCCCAAGACAAATGCCATTCAACCGCATTAGTCAAGACAATGTACCAATGTACCAATGTGAAGATGCTGGCCTTTAGCGCTGCTTATGGGTGTAGTAACAAGCAAACAAAGAACACAAAGCACAAAGGCATCACATTTCATAGGTAAAATTTCAGTTTTTGCGTTTTTGCATGTTACAAACTTTTATGCTCAACAAGTAACATTATTGATGGTAATACAGTCTCTTGCTGCACTGACCATAAGGCAAAGTAGCACCAACTTGCACTAAATTCAAGGCTTATGCTAGTTTTGTTGAATAAAATAAGTAAACAATGTAAATTAAATATTACAACAAGACGCTTCCGACCAGAAATGTGTATTATTGTTGTGAATGAGCTGTTCATAACGGAGATTTATTCACAAATAACTCGCTCCCTCCGTTAGAATTAGATGTGAAAGCAGGAGACGGGGTGTGTTTCAGGACACGGATTAGATCAAATTAAACAGGTTGGGAGGATAATACATTTCCATGCACACAAACACTCGCTCTTCATCGCAATGCCCATGCGATCATTTATCCATCGATGTAGAAAAGTGATGTCAAATTATAATTTTTGCAATTTTTAAATTTTATATTTGCATACTGACCACCGGGAAAACTCACGATCATAGATATATCTATATATGTGTATATATCTCTGGCTCTGGATGGCCAGTCCTCCACTGCACCTTGGTCCCACATTCATTTCAAAGAAGTGCTGCCCTGTACTAAAATGGCGCCTCTATTGACGCATTCCTTCCAATAGACAACAACAGGGTAGGCGACATCTAATGTAAAATCTATGGAGCCTTAGAGCTTTCAGAAGCAGCCAATGAATCACTAGAGAGGCAAACTAGGGTAACCATGGGAACAAACAAGCACATGGGAAGGAAACATAAAATACATAACAGAGCTCAACATAGGGCAACAAAGACTGTACAGCTTTACAACTGTAATAGCATACTTTATATACTTTAATTATCAATCTTTTTTCATTCAATAGAAAAGTTATAAAGTTCTATCAAATATTGGATTAAAAAGCAAATCAAGCCCCTAATATTGCTAATAAGGTCTAAAACCTAAACTTTTCAATTAAGTCCAAAATTAAACTATTGAGAATGACCTCCTGATGATGAACATAATGATCGGTGCTCTCTGAAGGTCAAGCACCTTCTTTCACTTTTCCAGTTTCAAGCCTTAATCTGTAGCCTATTTGTGCAAAGTGCCACTTAACTTTTAAAGCAGATGGAGCGAATGCATGGCTGCCATTTTCCGGGTGCTTACCTGGAAGTCGGGGTTAGGATTGGGGTAAGGAAGCCAAGCGGAGCGCGAGTTCTCTTGGTACTTGAAAGGGCCGCTGAACACTTGGGTAACAGCGCTCAGATTGAAGGCACACACTGCTGAGGCCGCAATACTGTTACTGAGAGAGGAAGAAGCAGACCGTCAGCGCGCACACACATAAAACGCTTTTTCTCTGACAATCATTAAAGCATAGTAGATCATAATGTGAAAAATGGATCTGTCCATCGCTGACTGGGATACAGTTCTTACACTAGAAGAAAGATAACAGTAGCTAAGCAGAAAAAGAGATAGGAAAAAGAGGCTAGTGTAGAATATTAAAATAATTGTTCTCATTATTTTTATATAAATAATAATAATAAAAAAACCTGTGCTATTAATAACAACAATTTGCTGGCGGTTCAGTTTGAAATAACGGGCCCTAACCTGACTTATGTGGACATTTAATAATATTAATAATAATAGTAATAATAATAATAATAATAATAATAATAATAATAATAATAATAATAATAATAATAATAATAATAATAATAACAAATAAATAAATAAATATTAATATCAATAATAATTCCTTACATTTATATTGCACTTTTCTGGACACTCAAATCGATTTGCTCATTTTTGGGGAGAATCTCCTCAACCACCACTAGTGTGCAGCATCCACCTGGATGACGCGACGGCAGCTATATTGCACCAGACCACACACCAGCTGATTGGTGAAGAGGAGACATGAAGATTGATGAAGCCAATTATGATATGGGGCTGGTTAGGAGGCCATGATGGACAGAGGCCAGTGGGTAAATTTGGCCAGAATGCCGGGATTAAACCCCTACTCCTTTTTTCGAAGGACATTCTGGGATTTTTAATGACCACAGAGAGTCTGTGAGAGAGCAGAGAGAAAACCGAGGGACCTAGGTTTAATGGCTCATCCAAAAGCCAGTGCTCACTGAGCAGTATAGAGTCCCCATCAATATACTGGGGCATTAGGACCCACACATGCTGTAGGTTCAGCGCCCCCTGCTGGTCTCACTAACCACACTTCCGCCAACAACCTAGCTTTTGTGGTCTCCCATTCAGGTACTGACCGGGCACAACCCTGCTCAGCTTCAGTGGGCGACCATGTGAGAGTTGAAGAGAGCTAGTTTAATATAAAAACTATTTAAATATAAAGCAGCACCAAGGTTATAATAGTTTTAGATTTTTATTTCATTTTGAATTTTTGTTTTTTAAATTTAGTTCGTTTTATTTAGTTTTAGAGGGAGATTTATTAGTTTTTATTAGTTTCTATACTTTGAAATTGCTTAGTTTTACTTTAGTTTTTTATTAGTTTTAGTTTTTTGTTGTTGTAATATTTTTATTTCAGCTAACAAAAATGTTTTTAAATTTTAGTTTTATTGTTCGTTTTCGTTAACTATAATAACCTTGATCAGCACAAAATTAATAATAAAAACAATTAAATCAGCATAGTATGATTTCCAAAGGATTGTGGAACACTGATGACTGGTGTAATAGCTGCTGAAAAATTACCACTGGCATGAAAATCAAAAGATACAAATAAATAAATAAACAAACAAACGAATAATAAATAAATAAATAAATAAATGTAACGATATTTAAATTTTACAGTATTTCTGAACAAATGAATGCAGCCTTGGTGAGAAAATGATCTATAAAAGAACATTAGAAATCATAATTATTCCAAACATTTAATTCCCATTGTAATAGTGTGCACCTTAAAGAGATCAATACAAATATATATATATTTGAAGAATGTTGGAAACCAGCAACCATTGACTTCCATATATCCCTTTTCCTACTATGCAAGTGGCTGTCGGTTAGCAACATTCTTCAAAATCTCTTCTTTTGTGTTCAACAGAAAAAAGAAACTCATAAAGGTTTGAAACCACTTGATGGTGACCAAACTGTGAATATGTTTTAATTATTTGGGGCAAACTTTCCCTTTAAACCACAATAAAAACCCTTCTTTACTCACACATTAGTGGTGAAAATCCCATAGAGGAGCTCGAGCTCAGGCAGAAAGAAGGTTCCCTGCAGCTCATTGTAGTTGAATGGGATCTCGCCAGGCCGTGAGCAGTTGAGCCGGGCCTTCATAAAGGTGGTCCAGGTGTCCTCCAGAAGGAAACGGCCCCCGATGTCATTCTTACAGACGCGGGCGGCCCGAGAGAAAACAGTCCTGCCGCAGTCGTGCTCCACAGCATTTTCACGAAAGAAGAAGTACGTGAAGTTGCCGATGTCATAGGAAGAGACGAAGTTGGGCTCTGAGTTTGACAGAAACGGGGGACAGGATGACAGTGATTAATAACGGATTGCACATGGAGCAGAACCGCTGGCCCATCGAGATGCGTTTATTAATCTTATGCTTAGGTAATGGACGAACTCATTTGTCATGGGAGAACAGAAAGGTTACGGTGAGAAATGATCAAAGCCAGCTTACACGTTTAATTATCATTCGCCATTCAAAACTGATGAACGCACAAGCTTCTCAAAGGCAAAAAGAGCAACTGTCAGGGGCAACTTTGAGGAGCTGCTTGTGATTGACGGCAAATTCATTTTCTTTTGTGGTGAGGAGCTGAACACATTTGCACAACACGAAGGAGGAAAAAAATCAATCGGAAAAAGGTAATGCAATGTAAATGTAAAGCAGCTGAAATTCTTCTCTGTCAAGATTGTCTGATAATCATTTTAAAGCCCATCAGCTCAGGGATTTTTTGGACGTTGATGTTTAGGTTTGGAGTAAAGATCAAAGTGTAAGTTAAAGGGATGGATCGTGTAGAAATGTAAATTTTACCATTAGTTTTTTCAACCTCAAGTTGTTCTAAACCTGTATGACTGACCTACTTTTGTGATGTATAGTGAAATGTTTTATTTTTTAGTTCATTTTCATTGGGGTCTAACACTGCTTGCTTTCCTTCAGGGTTGGAATCACATGCGAGTAAATTAATGATGACAGATTTTTCATTTTCAAGTAAATGGTTAAATCTGCTTTTGCGCCGAAAGCAGAATTCATACTTCTATACAAATAATAAAAAAAAAAAAACATCAGTAGTTTTCAATTGGCTTCCCTTAAGACATCAACATTTATTTTTGTGTAATACAGTTCAGGATTTTTTAGGATGAAGACATGCTGAACAGCCTGCTCATTTTGGCATGTGCATTCTCTACTTCATCTAGCTTCTGTCAAATGACTAATAAAGTTGCACTAAAAACATCAAATTTGATGCATATTTGATGCATTTAAAGTCGGGGTGTCACAAAATTTGATTATTTAGACCAAAATATACACTCACTGGCCACACCTGTGCAACTGCTTGTTAACGCAAATTTCTGATCAGACAATTAATTACATGGCAGCAACTCAATGCATTTAGGCATGTAGACATGGTCAAGACGATCTGCTGCAGTTCAAACCGAGCATCAGAATGGGGAAGAAAGATGATTTAAGTGACTTTGAATGTGGCATAGTTGTTAGTGCCAGACGGGCTGGTCTGAGTATTTCAGAAATCGCTGATCTACTGGGATTTTCACTCACAACCATCTCTAGCATTTACAGAGAATGGTCAGAAAAAAGAGAAAATATCCAGTGAGCGGCAGTTCTGTGGGTGCAAATGCCTTGTTGATGCCAGAGGTCAGAGGAGAATGGCCAGACGGGTTCAAGGTGATAGAAAGGCAGTAACTCTAAAACAGTAACTTAAATAATCACTCGTTACAACTGAGGTATGCAGAAGAGCATCTTTAAACGCACATCACGTCGAACCTTGAGGCGGATGGGTTACAGCAGCAGAAGACCACACCAGGTGCCACTCTTGTCAGCTAAGAACAGGAAACTGAGATGATCCCAAGGTTTCCATATCCTGGACCAGGCCGTATCCTGTGCAGCTACTGTGGTGGTCATGGTGGAGTGGAGAGCATGAGACTGATTCCTGTGATACTCCAGGGACAAACGAGTATTCGCTGAGGTCCAGCTTCTAGCCTCCGGCGCCTTGACTGCAGCTCTGCACAAGACGTTTGGCCAGAGGAGAAATGGTCGTGCCCAACTGAGCCTGGTTTCTCTCAAGGTTTTTTAATTCTTTACTTTCGCCAATTGGTGAAGTTTTTTCCTCGCCACTGTCGCCACTAGCTTGCATGGTTGGGGATCTGTAGAGCTGCGCATAGATGGATTTGCTCTTCAGTGTTTGGACTCTCAGTAGTGAATATTTAACCACACTGAACTGAGCTAAACTGAACTGAACTTAAACACTGAAAACTGAACTACACTATTTCAATATACTATGATCTTTTATGTGAAGCTACTTTGACAATCTACATTGTTAAAAGCGCTTTACAAATAATAATGAATAATGAATTGAATTTAATTTAATTGAAAATTCGCAAGGGTTCAACAAAATAGGACAATAGAAGTAGGGTCAGAATTTGGCATCAACAACATGAAAACATGCATCCGTCCTGATTTGTATCATTGGTTCAGGCTGGTGGTGGTGGTGGTGTAATGGTGTGGGGGATATTTTCTCGGCACATGTTGGGCCCATTAGTACCTACTGAGCATCGTGTCAATGTCACAGCCTACCCGAGTATTGTTGCTGACCATGTCCATCCCTTTATGACCACAGTGTACCCATTCTCTGATGACTACTTCCAGCAGGATCACATATCAAAATCACATATCAGGATGTCATATCAAAAATCATCTCAAACTGGCTTCTTGAACATGACAATGAGTTCACTGTAGCCAAATGGCCTCCATAGTCACCAGAGCTCAATCCAATAGAGTATCTTTGGGATGTGGTGGAACGGGAGATTCCCATCATAGATGTGCAGCAACTTCGTGATGCTATAATGTCAATATGCACCAAAATCTCTAAGGAATATTTCCAGTATCAACTGGAATATTTCAGGTTAAATCTATACCACGAAGGATTAAGGCAGTTCAAAGGCAAAAGTGGGTCCAACTCAATACTTGTAAGGTGTACCTAATAAAGTGGCCAGTGAGTATTTCTATCATTTCTATCTGCATTTTATTCAGCTTCAGCAAAAGATGGATGTCTTTGTTTTAACAATCTGTTTTAACAATGTGGTTCTCAAATCTGATTGGTTACCAGTCGTGCAATATTCTACTAGTATCAGCACAATTCCAGCCTCAGTTGTGCATATCACTCTGCCCACAGTGAGAGGTCCAAACTCACTATAGGTTGACAAATACTGCAGCTGTTAGACCATATAATGTATTTTTGAGACTTTTAAGTAAAGAATGCAGATGTTTAGATTTTAAATACGTGAGTTACTTGTAAGGACATTAAAAATGTAGCCATATGTTAGTTGCTTTAACCTAGATTTGATTAATGTTAAATTTTACTGTGATTTAAGAAAGTAGTTACTATGTATGAAATCATAGTATTCAAAAAAGTTGTAAGTGTGTTCCAATGGACATTAAAAAAATAAACAGTGCACTTCATTACCTGGACTTTAATGTTATCAAATTTGAGTTGAGGCTGACTAGTCGCTGATGACCTCATCAATACAACACAAGATGCATATGTTTTGCAACATGCCACAATTGTTAATAATTTGCAGGAAATATATACACGTGCTGCTTGACAGCTCATAACATGTTGTAAAAACAATGCAACTTTACCAATCACTAATTTTAGTGCAAAAAAAATACATTGTCAACACTTTTATTTCCTTAATAACGCAACATTAGCAAGCGTCAGCACACAGATTTATGTGAAGTTATTTCATAACAACATAACACACGAAAGATGAAGGCTATGACGTTAAGCCTTATTACACGTTCATAGTCCTGCTAAGTTGCATATTTTATGTGCTAGAAAACTGCTCAAAATCCTGCTCAAGTTGGCCTTATTTCACGGTTCCAGCTTATTTTGGTTATCAGATGTCTCCTGAGTGCACATCTTCATTGCGTTCACCTGGGATGATATTTACACATGCTATGAAGTTTCCCACATGCGGTTTCTGCGTGTTTCACAATTCATTCACAAATATGCATGGAGTGACCTAACTGGTATCTGTTTGATGATTTAAATTTCACTCAAAGTTCATGTGAATCTTTGACGCTGACTTAAGAAAAATAACATTTTAAATACTTATTTCAATAATCTAGCGGCCGTTTCATTCATTGAACCGCCTTTGTGTGTAAAGCTGCAATGTAGTTCAGGTCAAACCACATGATCTGTGCAGTGTGACTAGTCAACGTCAATTAAAAGGGTCATGGCAGAGCATTAAACTCGACCAGTAGACTAGTCTGTGCAATCCTAAGTTTAAGATATTTATTAGTGAGGGAGAATATACCACTTGAGGGAGAATACATGGTGAGTCATTTTTCATTTTTAGGGAAGTCTTTTTAAGTATAGAATGCAGATGCATAGTGCATAAATGTGTAGTGAAGTCACTTGGGACACAACTCTACTGTGAAACACAAACACAGATGATAGGCATACTGTTAGAGACTGACAGTCTCAGTCAATAAAGGTGATGGAGACTGTCAGTCTGTATACTGTAAAATCTCCATTTGTGTTACATAATGAAAGTTACACAGGTTTGGAATTACCGTAAATGAGAGTGAATAAAAAATGACACAATCTTACCCCAACTTGTTATGTTTTCATGAAATTATATATCCTCAAAGCAAAATTCTGCACTTAATTGCCAATAATGTGTTCCATTTGTTTTTAATTCAATTCAATTCAATATCTTTCATTCACAGTTTAAGCCTACCATTGAGCCATTTGGAGTTGTACTGAGCAGTACGCAGAGGTGGAAGTCCTCCCAAGCTGCGGTAGATGGCTGGGTCTCTGCCTGAAAAGTCCATTGCAGTTGCAGCATACAGTTCTCCGCTGGAAGTGATGAGGGCGGTGGAATTATGCAGAGGGTTATAGGGGCACCGTGCCATCCCACTGATTTGATCATGGACCTCAGTCAGGTTAGTCAGCTGTGCAGAGAAAGAGATTGAATTTAGAAAGACTGCACTTCTTCGACTTCAAAGGCTAGCAAATATCTAGGTAAATACAAATTGAAAAAAAAGATGTAAGTTGATATATACAAAAAAGTTACTATATAATATTTACAGTATCTATGCAGAGAAAATACTGTACATCCAAACATTTTCATTTAATTTAGTTTTAGCCAGAGGAGCTGATGTAGCAGTGAAAACTATTTCATCGTTCGAATCATTCGTTACTGTAGAAATGTTCTTCCAACTTTCAGCCTTGTTTCCTGCAACAGTATTTTGTGAAATGGAAAAAAATGCTTATCTCATTACTTGTTTGTCACGCCTAGTGGCGGCTGCAATGGCTAAATGCTAATCGTTCGCAGCACACCCGTTCTGTCCTTATGTGCAGTATGGCAAAGCCTTGATTCTTGCTTACCGTGACATTTAGCCTGCGAAGGGGAAGCTACCATGACAGGAAGGTGATTTCCATTTGTATACAGTAAGCACAAGGGATATGCTATCACAGAAACCAAGTATGACATTTCGTGCTGGGCTACTTTTTTATACCAATTTCTGTTTCTTCACACAGGCAGATAGAGACACAGAAGAATTTAATAAATCATCTGTCATTAGTTTAAATCATCTGTTCTTAACACTGGAAGACTTACAAAATGGTCTTAAATTGACGAGGTGTTAAAGTGATGTTTAACTGTCAAAGCAAAAATCAAAAACAACTAAATGAAGATTCCACAGCATGGAACTAGCAACCTCAATTTCATGGTTTCAACCACCGAGGAAAATGAAAACTGACGAAACGTGTACCTTGACTGCAATATAGGTATTCAAATTTCTGCCAAATGCATACATGTAAATGTCTTAAAGCAAGCAATATATCATGGATAAATAAAGCCTAATTGGAAAGTTAATTTACTCACCACCAGCTAATTATAGAGACAGCCAAGATTAGGGGGACATTTTTTTTTTTGCTGAAACTGTGACCCTTGGTGATTCAAAGTAATAAGTATTTTAAGAGCCAAACACACAAACAGGTAAAAAAAAAGTACCTTATAATACACAAGGGGCTCTATTTCAACGATCTAGGCGCAAAGTCTAAAGTGCAGGGTGCAAAAGCATTAAGGGCGTGTCCAAATGCACTTTTTTAAAGATGAAAAAATATGCTTTGTGCTGCGGCGCATGGTCTAACAGGGTTGTGCTTATTTTCTTAATGAGTTATGGGTGTGTTTTGAGAATAAAGCAATCTTTGAGTCTCATCTCCCATTCCCATTAAGAGGCAGTTGCATCGCACCATGGTGCATTTGCTATTTACCTGGCAGACTTTGTAAGTGGAAAAACTGAACACGTCACTAGCGAGAAAACAGTTAAACAAACCATCTGCAGCATGAGGATAAAGAACGAGCCTCTTCTAATCGGCCTTTACTTTCACTTTCTCTTTCTCTCTTTCGTGGATAAGAATACAGTGTTATACACATAGACTTCCATTAGCCTACATATTTAATTTCATTTTTTTTCAAGCGCAAAGATTTGTTTCAAAACTATTTCTAAATTCAGTTCTAATTTCCAGCAAATTAATAAATTAACAGTAATAACGAAGTGTGGTCAAAAAACTTAGTTATATCCAAACACACATGCTATGCCCCATATGGTCCAAAACCTGTCAGGTGGACAAATCTAAGCTTGTTTTTAATAAAACAAATATAAATATGCATATATATATATATATATATATATATATATTATATTTATGTAGAAAGTAATAGTTGTTGTAATATTTTATTCCTTTAATTCTTTTTCAATTGTAATGATATTTGCGTATTGCTGTACATCCTGTGTGTATTAAGCAATGTGTAAATGAGGTGCACTTTAGACCTGCTTTAAGCTGCTCTATTGCGGAGTCTATTTCAGTTTCTCAAAATAGCAATGCGCAAACAATACGCCTTAACACACCTCTTTTCTTGACCTGAACACTCATGAGTCCACAAAGTGGCACAAATGAATTTGCTATTTAAACAATGTGGCGGAAAATGAGAAAATGAAGGTTGCGCTGGTATGAAAAAAGCAACACGTCAGGGCAAACAAGTCTTGTGCTTTATTGCGCCAGGTGTATGATAGTGCCAAAGGTGTTAAGCAGTGGAATGATCAGTCTGTGCATTAAACTAATATTATTTACAACATTATTCCTTTTAATCCACAGCCCTGACAAATGGTCCTGACCACATTCATGGCCATCCAGTGTTCAAGCTTCATGTCATATTACTTTGGTTAAGTCTGCATGCTTTTTGACTCTCAAGGTGTCTGTAGCTGTTCACTTGCATTTTATGAATCACAATGGACCACCATTTCAGCAAAAACTGTTGTTCTACTGAGGGGAAAAAACATCTTGAATGGCCTGAGGGTGAGTAAATCAGCTGAAATAGTTTAATTTTTGAGTAATCTATTCCTTTAATAGTGTAATTTCTAAACTGTATAATGCCTCAAGCACTTTTATAATGAATATGCATTTACTCCAGTTTGCCTAAGTCTAAAATATCTTAGAGTAAATCTTTATCCAGTAAATCATACACAACCAGAAAAGTCAAGGGGCCTTGGGGTATTGTTGAGGACAGCCAGAATCCTTGAAGTAATAAACATTGGGAATCTCTAATTCAAAACATTGCTTCCTTTTTCACAAGTGAGGTATTTTGAAGAACAGTTAGTCCTTCTTCCTTTTTGCACGCAGCCAAATCCTGTTTATCATACAAAAAAAATGACACCAGAAATGCCTTTTTAAAAAAGTGACCTGGCATCAAAAACACATTTGTGAAATCCAATTAAACCTTCAGTTTTGATGATGCTCCTACCCTCCAAATACATCTGGTATCCGTTACTAGAAAAAAATTGTCAACTGAATAGATTTGGACTTGAGCAATACATTTCAAGCGGCAGTAAATTTATCTATGCGGCTGGAAATGTCATGCCTTCAGTGACTAGCTTATTTTTGCACCAGGAAATCTGACATAGTGCATTGTGCTCAACCCTATCGGTCTGTCCCGAAGGCGGATTAGATCCTGTGTGGCCTCTCTTGAATGCTTTTATCTTACATGCAGCTGACGGCCACAACACTTGCCCTGTGTAATCAATGTAAAGGGGGATTATCCTTGATGCTGGCTCGAAGAAAACCTCTGCCAATGGCTGGAAGTGTCTCAGCTTCCTTCATGGCCCCGGAGCCCATTTAGCTGGCAATAAAGTTGGGTGAATTTGCATGTTTGGCAAGGCGAGGCAGCCTTTTGAAGCGCCTGTGCCAGGGCCAATGCCTGAACGGATGTGCCTTTTCTTGGGTGCAAAGAAAGATGAAAGGCATTTATTGATGGAACACCTTCTGACAAATGGCACTCGGAAGCCTTCACAGATATGGACACGCTACCCATAATGCACATTAATGGAGAGGGTTGAAAGACGCCTCTTCAGGACACCGGCAGCTGTGTTTGTGCTACGCACCGAGCGCCACTACAGCCCCGTTTAAAGATACAGCTTCACTGGCGGCGCTACAAGGACGCGCCGGAGTCTTTTCCTGGCTGCGCTAAGTCCTTTTCTGCTGGCACGAGATACTCATGATGGTAAATCCCTAGGGTGATTTAGCTTTGAGTCAATAATTCCCGCCATCCTTCAAAGAGCCACTGAGGTGATGATTGGCATCGTTGGTGAATCGACAGTCATCATCATTATCAGGTTTGAGGAAAGGATAGACAAGTAATCCAGTCATTCAAATTCAGGAGATTTACATGCATGAATGGAAACCAGGAGGTGTGAGAGGAAATAATGGGGGAGGATGTCAGTAAATGTGCTTGGCGGAGATGCTTATCTTTCAATCAGCCGAATTGAATGGCAGTTATTGCTACTATGTGTTGGAAAAATTTGTCAAAGATAAAGCGCGAGCCGTCTATACGAGACCTGCATATCAAGTGTGAACTTTTCACAAAGGACACAGAACTTAAAGATCCTACAAGTACATGCTTTATTAGAGTATCAGGCCTTGGATGTTGTTGTTGTTGTTGTTTTTGTCCCAATCTCAAGAAAGCCTCTTCTGAGATGAAGCACGAACAAAACTGTTATTGAAATAAACCACAGGCTTTAGTTCGAAATACCACATGCTATGCTACACAACCCACGCAGTGATGAAAATGTCAAAAGAGGTCAATGTGGGAGAAAGAGAGAGAGAGAAAAAGAGTTTGAGACAAAGCTGTAGCGTAACATCAGGCCAGGAAGTCTCTGCATATATCAAGTGCATTGATGCGTTTACATTACCGTGCGATTGGTGCAAATAGGAGTGAATGCATTTGTTCCGCAGGTAAATAGCCTGTCGCCGTTGACGAGGAGGACACGGATGTAATTCTGGCACTCCTCCTGTGAAAAAGACATAATGGAAAATATGTTAAAGCATGTTAGCTGTAGAAAAAAGCCTTCTCTATCAGCATTACAAATGTTGACCAGGGGTGCGTTTCCAAAACAATGACGTTACTCGTGGCATCATAGTATAATGCATCCTTTGGGAAAAGAACAATGTAGTTCTCTGTCCCGTAGTTTCTCTGTCGCAGATCCATTGTTTGAACCACGTTAGTTATAATGTAAAACGCCCATAATAATGTTCTAAACAGGGTGTTAACAACTTCTTTAGAAAAGAACCCAATAATTTCTTTGTGCAAATTATATTGTTTTATACGCACACACATTTTAAAAAAAAATCCAATATTAGTTTTGGTAAAAACATGCACTCGTTTTCCATATTAATTGAAATATATGTAAATAGCACACATAGGGCCTATGTTTCTGTTACAAATATTATTAAGAACATTACATATTCTGTTCTAAAACATAAAATCTCTTACAAAAGCTAACACGTATTCTAATATCATACATACATTAATTGGAAAATTAAATAATGAAGCTATTTATTAAGAAATTAAGCTATTATTAGGAAATGAAAAAAAAATCCTACTTTAATAATAATATTAATAATATTAATAATATTATTTATTATTATTATTTTGTATTATTATTATTATTATGTGGGATATTGTTTTTATTATTTTTTGAAAAGTCTATTTTTACAAGCTTTTGTCATGAGCCACGGCTGTGTTCAAAATGACATCAATGTT
The DNA here is from genome assembly GCF_903798145.1 of Danio aesculapii. Classification (NCBI taxonomy): domain Eukaryota; kingdom Metazoa; phylum Chordata; class Actinopteri; order Cypriniformes; family Danionidae; genus Danio; species Danio aesculapii. The sequence continues at coordinate 25,224,664 of NC_079458.1, forward strand.
TTCAAAGTGCCCTGCAAAGGGAGCGCAATTGTAAACCTGAAGATCGCTAAAACTGAACTGTAAAAATGTTTTGAAAGCAAATTACATCTAAAAGAGATGACCTTAATGCTTTTAAAAAAATTATTCCAAGTTTAAATGTTAGAATATTCTAAACGAATAGGGCATAGGGGGGATAACTGTGAATAGAACACAGCCAGGAATTATGTTTCTAACTACAGCTCCAGAAGTGTAGTTTCAAGCATACAAGTTTGTGATGCAGTTTGCGAATGTTCATTGGAACGATGGATTTGGGAAAGGCCAAATCAACGAATCATGTTTGTAATGACGGAACTTGTGACCTTAGTTGGCTAACAATGGTTTTCGGAAATGCATCCCAGGTCAATAAAAAAAAAATGAATAGGCAAAACACACCTTTGTTTTAAAAGAGAAAATGACCTTTTAAAATAAACTTGTTTGCTCTAAAATGTTCATTTTACAGGCTAGCCAACTTTACCAATTGTAATTGTTTTGAACAAAAAAACCTTACATTTGCTTTTAGATTTAGCTTTCAGATTTAATTGATGACTGAACATGAAGCATAAACAAAACAGTTTTTGTTAGTGTACAGAAGTCTTGAAGTGTAATACAAGAAAAAAAAATACTTTTTTTTATTTCATTTTTATTTGTTTGTTCGTTCTAAAATGTCCATTAACTAAGTAAAATTAATCTTTTAAAGAAAACAACTAAATTGGAGACCTGCTTTATTTTTGTCAACTGAAAATAACTAATAAAAAATATTGTTATTGAAATTGTTTACTGTACTGCATTAACAAATGAGATGTCGGAATATCTAATCAATTCCATGCGTGTTCAATAAAAAAGGTCAGCAGAGTACAAAAGTTACATTCAGGAGGTGTGCAACAACTTTCATTTCCTGATTTGTGCTTTTATACACAGCTGATATCAACAGGTGGAGTTTAGTGAAATTCATCACTTGTTAATCATTCTCCAGTCCTCCATTGGCCGCACCCATACACACATTTTTTTTTTACAAATTCTCTGCAGAACGTCTCAAGCACAAGACTTCTCAACTGTAAATTCTGTGTTCATTTTCAACCTATCTCTGCTCTGCTCACAAGAAGTTTCGCTGCAGAGCTCAAGATAATTTTAGACAATCAGGCCTTTGCATTTCTTTCAGCTTCATCTACTTCTGTAAAAACGCTTCATTAGTATGCAAGGCATACCACACTTGAGAAGAAGTTTGGTTAATGTACATCACTTTAAGCAAAACAAATACAATTGTTTAATGAAAAGAAAAAAGACAAAACTAATAAAAAATATATTCCTTTTTCCCAACAGAAAAATATTAGCAGTTAATACTTAGTTTTCAATGTCATAGTTTTCAATGCAGTTTTCAATGTCACAGGGTCTTTGTGAAATCATATTATGTTCATTATTAAATTTTTTCATTTGTTTAAAAAAGGGCAGCTCAGGAAATAACACTGTCACCACACAGCAAGAAGATCCATAGTTCCAGTCTTTAAGAATAGCTCTACTGCTTCAAATCTTTGTTTGGAATCTGTGTTGCATTTATGAATAGACAGTTCAAAAGAACAGTATTTATTTGAAACAGAAACCTTCAGTAATAATATTAATATATTTACTGCCACTTTTGATCAGTTTAAGGCAGTATTGTATTGTATCTTTGCCAAAAACAGCTCTCTGCTGTTTTTCCAAGATGGCCGCTGACTGCACTTCCTTCTCTTAAATTGACTTTGGCTAACTTCCAGAAATGCAGAGCCCACACAACACAGAAGCTGTGTTACATTTGTATATATATTTGCTGTATTAGAGCTTCTGCAGGACTTGTTGAATTGTACTGCTTCAGTTCAGTGTGTTTTTACAAGGCTTTTGAGCCAGTAAATCATGCTTGTCTCAAGTACTTGAAACCTTGTCACCCCTTCGCTCTCTCTGTGTGTTGATTTAAAGGTGTTTCAAGGCAGTGCTTGAGGGGTCAACTTTATTTCCTCATCAGAATGGCTGTTAACTCCAGAAAGCGTTCATTTTCCTGCACTAAGCGGAGTCCTGAAAAGAAAAGGATGATTTACATTTGCTAATGCAATTTGCCTGGAGGGCAGTGCTTTGCTGTATGCGTAAATAAACTGAGATTTAATATGCCTACCATATCACGATGTGACATGTTTATGAAAACCCCTGACAGATGGCTACACTCCATAGCATAATATAGTGTCTGTTCTGCACTGTTTGCATTATAAACAAAACGGATTCGACAGAACACCATTCACTCCATCAAACGCTTTGCTTTGTTCTTGAAGCGGCCGACTCAAGGAAACCAGATGCAGTGGTTGAAAGACACAATTACTCACAGAATTCAATTAAAGATACCATGTGGAGGAAAAAAACCTTTTCATATTGCTTTGTGATGTGTAAAATAAGCAAAAAAAGTTACGAAGTGTTCAAAGGAATGGTTAAAAAAATGGAATTTCAGTCCTTACAATCTTGTTCTTGTAAACTTGAATTACTTTCATTCTTCTTTTGAGGACTGAGGCTTTTAAGCTTCACAAAGCAGTTCATACAAATTGCACGCTACAATTTAAATCTTCTAAAGCCATACAATAACTTTGTGAAATCAATGTTAGTGCAACGATGCAATGTTCAATTCTATTCTTAAAGCAAACAGTAATAAAATGAAACATGGGTGTTTAAAGCATATAAAAGAACTCGTCTTAACTCTTTACATAAACCATGACAAAATATAATTAGTCTAAGGAATTTATCAAAGAGCAAAGCACAAAAACAATGGCATTCTTTCTGGTTCAATGAGTACTTGAATTCACTCCTTAAAGGGGACTATACTAGTGGACTAATGTAGGGGATGAATGAGAGCATTCTCCAATAAATTCACAGCCTCACATCCACTTTAGTGAGCTCTTTGTCAAATTCGTTTCAACTGTAAAATATCTGAGAGTGGTTTGATTAATCAAATTTTAAATTCTACTTTGTCAAGATGATATGGTTTGATGTTCATGATTGGAAAAATCATACTGAATCGTAAGCCATATAGGTCAATTAAATAAAAATACATTTTTCTCCTAGTTCTTCCAGTTCTAAAAGTAACTAAATGCCTGTGCAAATTAGGCTGTTGATGAAATTAGAGGGGTTGAGTTACAGACTTCTAATTTGCTGAAATTAAAGTACAAGCTACTTTCTAACTATGTGCCAGATTCAACACAGGCTCATTTTAAATACATGTTTCAGTCTAAATTTTTGTGAAACTGAAACATACAGTAAAACATACAGTAACATACTTCAACTTACAATACATATGACTGCAGTATCTAGAAAAAATTAAAACTATGGGGCAGTAACCAATAATGTTTGTTCCTTTTCACATTAATATTTACAGGGTTATATTATATGCGAATAAAGGAATATTGCCATGCGGTTCTTTGCACAATATCAAATAGATACCACAAAATAACTATGATTGTCTCAATCAAATACATAATTAAATAATTTTGCCTCATCTATTTACATATCTCTATACACTCACCGGCCACATTATTAGGTTCAACTGTCCAACTGCTCGATAATGCATATTTCTAATCAGCCAATATCATGGCAGCAATTAGATGCATTTAGGCAAGTAGACATGGTCAAGATGATCTGCTGCAATTCAAACTGAGCATCAGAATGGGGAAGAAAGGTGATTTAAGTGACTTGAAAGATTTGAATGTGGCATAGTTGTTGGTGCCAGATGGGCTGGTCTAAGTATTTCAAACCCTGCTGCTAAACTGGGATCAGTGGTGTAATCGGGGCTATACGCACGTATACTCAGTATGCCTACTTTTTTCAATCCAATAGGGCACCTTTGGGATGTGGTGGAATGGGAGATTCACATCATGGATGTGCAGCCGACAAATCAGCAACTGTGTGATGCTATCATGTCAGTATGGACCAAAATTTCTGAGGAATATTTCCAGTACCTTGTTGAATCTACAGTATGCCACAAAGGATTAAGGCAGTTCTGAAGGCAAAAAGGGGTCCAACCCGGTACTAGTAATGTGTACCTAATAAAGTGACCGGTGAGTGTATTGACAACTGTTTGGTCAGTTTGGTGTAAGTGGGATATAGTTCATGTTCAAGTACTGTTCCACAAAAAAGGTAAAAGCAATATAAAACCAGGGTAAAACTATGTGATTTAAATATACAATTCTCTTTTGTTTGCTTTTTCTGAAAATTTTACTAGTTGGGTCAGTGGTTCACTAGATGTATACGACAAGCCCTACCTTCTCATAGATGTGTATGTGTATCTGAAACATAATAAAATGTACCTTTCAGATACATCAAAAAAGTAAACAGCACTCTCTAATAGATTTGTCATCTGACATATGCAATAAAATGTAACCGAGGCAGCATATTTTACATTTTGGAAAAAATGTAGACTGAGGTACACATTTCCAATGAGCATGGGCTAGCCAATTTTCATAACATTTCCACAAGTGGTTCAATGGGCTGCCATGCAAATCTTAAAAAAAGGATGTCACATGTGGACATCCAATTATTTACATCAGATTTAAATTGGATTTGGGCAGTCTGAAGCCTCCTGTGTTGCACACAAAAAAAAAGTCAGTTTTTGGAACCAAATTTCCATTTTTTTTTTCAGTAACACTATTATTTTTGGAATATTTTAAGTATATCTCCACACGATACAGAAAAGCTCCACAATTGCAAGCAAGTTACGACAGCCACCTCTTGCAATTCTGAATTAGACACATGTTGGTCAGAGTAATCCATCTTACTATGATGCCCAGAATATATTTCACGAGAAAAAAAAAACCTTGTAGGGCTATTCACATACTGTAGACTGAAACCACACAGGGACCCTAGAAATACACCTTGGGGTTCAGCCCAGGTTGGAAGGATGGCCGGCAATTCCAAACACAAGCCCTAGACAGTGTTCCTAGGACTAAAAATGGCTTAGCATATACAATAAAGCAACGGGGGATCCACAGTCTCATGTTTGACAGAGCTGGAGTAAGTGAAATATTAAAGAGATTAAAGAAACATTTTGTAGCACAAATCTGATCTGATTCAGTCAGCCTTCAAAAGCACAAGGGAGTCAGTGCTGTAGTGGCATGAATACAGCTCCATAGTAAAGTGGAAGAGACATGGGAATGCCCGAGCAAGAGCGCTGTCATAAATAATGGCTCTGCTATTTTAGGAGGCCGATTGCTTTCTTAAGTACAGGTAACATTTAAAACAACCTTCATTCTAGGTGTGAATTACAGTGGGGTTTGGAGGTTTCAATCCGTACCCTCTCCCTCACCAAAGGGAAGCCCCAAAACAAAAGGCCTTTACTAAATTACAACCACAAAGGTCAGATTACAAGTTAGTTAGCTCATATTTCTTTGTGACGCTGAGGAGAAATTGCATTCGCCTGAGGTGGTTGCTATAGCAACAGGATGCTGCCTGAGTTGCTTCTGAGTGGATCAATATTGCATGGTGCACAATTTTAGCCAACCACAGGTTATGAAAAGTTACTCTCATGGACTTGTAAAAAAAAATGGTAAAATGTTATAAAAAAAACATGTTTATCTTTGTCCAGCAGGTTGGAGATGAACTCTCAATTAACTAAATTATTTTGCTTTGAATTCATGGGTCAAATCAAAATAAAACTGACCTCACACCACAGTAAATTGATTAAAAGGAAATATTAGATTTTGGGAAGTGAATCGTTCTTCTATCTGTGTTCATACACTGTCAGCTAGCTCTCTGCAACTCTCACATGATCGCCCACTGAAGCTAAGTAGGGCTGCGCCTGGTCAGTACCTGGATGGGAGACCACATGGAAAAGCTAGGTTGCTGCTGGAAGTCATGTTAATGAGGCCAGCTGGGGGCACTCAACCTGAGGTCTGTGTGGGTCCTAACGCCCCAGTATAGGGAAGTGGACTTTATGCTGCTCAGTGAGCACCGTCTTTTGGATAAGACTTTAATTCCGACTCTCTGTGGTCGTGAAAAATACCTTTAAAAAAGAGTAGGGTTAAACCGGCATCCTGGCCAAATTTGCCCACTGGTCTCTGTCCATCAAGGCCTCCTAACCAGCCCCATATTCATCACTCCTCATGTCATTCATGTCTCCTCTCCACCAATTAGCTGGTGTGTGGTGTGCAGTCTGGTGCATTATGGCTGCCATCGTGTCATCCAGGTAGATACTACACAATGGTGGTAAATGAGGAGATTCCCCCAATGTGTAAAGTTATTTGAGTGTCTAAAAAAGTTCTATATAAATGTAGATATTACATTTTATAACAAATGTGTATTATTATAAATCTAAATGTCAGTAAGGCCTTTACAATGATAAAGTTTTAGACTGTCAAGTTAATAGATTATTCATTTTTGTTCCTTTGATTTTGCCTTTTATACTGAACAATTTTACAAAATACAGTAGTACAAATACTCTTTTTTTTTTTTTTTTACAAAAAAAAATGTAAATGCCACTTTTGATCAACTTAATGCATCCTTGATGGATTCAGATGTTAATCTTTCTCTATTACTTTTTAAAAGTAATGTACAGTAGTTCCATTTTGCTAAAGAATGTAAACTTAATATTCCAACAATATTATTTGCATTTGAAAATTGAATAGCTTCTTAAATGCACATCAAAACGAGAGAATAACTGTTTCTTAAGTAACTGTATATTAATTGTTATTTGTACAGGCATTCTACAGTCCAAGCGAATTTAAATTCTTGTGCATTTCTCAGATTCAATTTTGTAAATAGAAGATTACTGTATGTTGGCACAGCATTGAAAGACAATGCTGATCAATCTTGAGATGTTTCAGCAGCTTAATTGGAGTTCACGTGTGGTAAATTCAGTTAATTGGACATGATTTGAAAAGGCATACACCTGTCTATATAAGGTCCCAGGGTTGACAGTGCATGTCAAAACACAAACCAAGCATGAAGACAAAAGAATTGTCTTTAGATCTCCAAGACCGGATTGTCTCGTGGCACAAGGTTGGGGAAGGTTACAGAAAATTTTCTGCTGCTCTGAAAGTTGCAATGAGCACAGTGGCCTCCATCATCCACGAGGGAAGATGTTTGGAACCACCAGGATTCTTCCTAGAGCTGGCCGGCTATCTAAGCTGAGTGATAGGGGGAGAAGGGCCTTAGTCAGGGAGGTGATCAATAACCCGATGGTCACTCTGTCTGAGCTCCAGCGTTCTTCTGTGGAGAGAGGAGAACCTTACAGAAGCACAACCATCTGGGCAGCAATCCACCAATCAGGTCTGTATGGTAGACTGGCCAGACGGAAGCCACTCTCCTGGAATTTGCCAAAAGGCATCTGAAGGACTCTCAGATCATAAGAAACAAAATTCTCTGCTCTGATGAGACTAAAATTGAACTTCAGGTGTGAATGCCAGGCGTTACGTTTGGAGAAAACCAGGCACTGCTCATCACCAGGCTAATACCATCCCTACCGTGAACCATGATGGTGAGCATCATGGTGTGGGGATGTTTTTCAGGAGCAGGAACTGGAAGACTAGTGAGGATAGAGGGAAAGATGAATGCAGCAATGTGCAGAGACATCCTAAATGAAAACCTATTTCAGAATGCTCTTGACCTCAGACTGGACAGATCCTCAGATCTTCCAGTAGGACAACGACCCAAAGCACACTGTCAAAATATCAATGGAGTGGCTTCACAACAACTCGGTGAATGTTCTTGAGTGACTCAGCCAGAGCCCAGACCTAAATCCTATTGAACATCTCTGGAGAGATCTGAAAATGGCTGTACACAGTAGGAAATAAATTTGTTTTATCTATTTTGGAATAAGGTTGTAACATAAAAAACATGGAAAATGTGAAGCGCTATAGAATTACTAACTATAAACAAACTTAAAAACTATAGAATACAAAAGACGGGTCACATGTATAGTTTTTAATAGGGTAAAAATGCAAAGGTCAGTATGAATGCTCTAGGGAAGAGAGCCACCTCCTTTAGCCCAGGGGAATCAAACAGTTTAGTTTAAACCCTGATTCAACATACTTACCTCTATAGGTTTTCAAACAAGCCTAAAGAACTCAATCAATTGGATCAGGTGTATTTAATTAGAGTTAAAGCAAAACCATGCAGATCCACAGAGTTTAGCTGCATCTGAAATAGCATACTTCCATACTTTAGAGTACGCTAAAGTAAAAATGAGCCGAGTAGTATGTCCGAATTCATAGAATTTGAAAAACAGTATGTGAGAAGTACCTGGATGACCTACTATTTCCGGCGAGAATCTGAAGTGTGCATCAGATGGACACTACGCTATCCCATGATGCACTGCGAGAAAATTCATGAATGTGAGTAAAGCGACGCAATTGATTAGGGTAGGAATGGCGGATGTAGTACGTCCATATTCCATTCATACTACTGACATTCAAACTGTGAAGAAGGTACTTTTCTAATGGCCGAGTTGTACATTTAAATTCAAATTCAGTACCTACTGAGTAGTAGGCAATTTCGGACGCAGCCATAGACATCTATGCTATAGATTGGTGATTGAATAATTTGGAAATGACCTTGTGTAAGCTATTGGATGACATTTAATCCACCAGTAACAGCTATAAAGGAAGTTGGTGTTGTGAATTCAGGTGCATGTGTGAATAAGCTTGGGCTATTCAAATAAATTGCAGTTTTTTGTCCTGATTTAAATGTTAAGAAATAATTTATAAGACACTTTTAAAAAAATTTTCAGAACTTGACGTATTCTCATTCAAGGAGATAGATGAGCTGCACTTGCATGCCTGGGGTGTATTCCAAGATGGCCACCAGGTTAAATTACTTGCTTTAAAGGGACTTTGGGTGGAGCTTATCAGACATTGATGTAGAAGTAGGTGGTGATCTTTTGTGGAGGAGGAGTTTAAACACTATTATGTGATAACATGACACATTGACATATTGATTTCAGTTTAAGATGATTTAAGATTAACAAGAAAGTTTTAAGTTCTGAAACTTACAGGATGTTGAATGGATGATGAAACTTACTTACAAGAGAACTTTTGATAATACATCGCCGAACATAAAGGCCTTATTTAAAATCCCTTTTTAAAACGTTGACCAAAATAGGAAACATTTACCTCTGATTTACCCCGACTGAAACAGGCTCCTTTGGTAAATTCATCGCAATGCCATTCTGCCTCCTGTAAACAGACACACACATAAAAAGAACACCATGAAATTACATATTTGTACAGTGAGCATTTTTGTGCGCTCGTCATTAATAAAATAGTTCTGCTACATCAGTCAATTGATCTATGCCTCAAACAATTGTTAAATTTACTGATCTCTAGGATATACTGTAAAAGAAACTCTCTTTTTTTCAGTCCAATCTCTGTGTTTAGCTAGGTATTATCGATTGTCACTGAGAGGATAAATGAACTTGGATAGAAATCCGGCAGATCTTGGATGATAATCACTTGTATTCAGCTCCTCCGCATTCTGGGAAAAACAACAGGCTTTTCAGAAGCAGCACTCCTGTGTGCGTGTGTGTGTGTGTGTGTGTTGTCCTTCACTGAGAGATGAGGATCCAGCAGACAATGACGGCGTCCACAGACGGCGACCGCATTCACATTTCACCGCTGGCACTGGAATGCTGGATAATGCCAAGCTTGATGTCTGCAACTGCCTCCAAATGGATTTTAATATCAAATGAGTTCCTCGCATTTATTGACCATGAGCTCTCTGGCTCAGATCCAAGTGTGTGAGACTTTAGGCTTGCCAAGAGAAAGCAAGGAACTAACTATCAAAAAACAATTAAGGAGAACGTTACAGATGCACAACGACCATTTTCATCCTTTCCAGAGCTGAAAAATTAATAAGAAATGATCATTCCCCACAGAGGCGTGACTCCGGCTAGACGGTAACCTCATTTTGAGGTGATCTAGAGCACAGCAGAAGCCCTGTGGCTGCTGGCTGAGATCTTACTGTGTCTGGAGAGTCTTCCATCACCGCTTTATGAGAAGGGACAGTTATGTCACACCGGCCCCAGGCTGAACAGAACGTAGTGCACTCATGACCTGTCGTATCAGGCTAATATTAAAGGAGCTGTATGTAAGTTTTGGATTCTTCTAAAGCAAAAAATAATACTATAATATGTGTATGTTTAAGAAACATGCTAAGTGAACATGCTGTTTATCAGAAAAACAATGCTAAAGTTGGAATTTCTGTCTTTGGTCTGTGTAACTCTGCCCACTTCCATTTTGCCCATGTATATTTTGGAACCCTGGGTTGCCTTATTAGAAAACACAGCATATTTCATTTCAGCCATGAAGGCTATTTAGATATCTGTGTGCATGGCCACAAATGTGACCCCCGGAGCAGAGTTGCAGCTAAATTTTTTGCAAACACATACACACAACACAAACAATACAAATACTAAAAATGTACACATAAGCTTAGCCAGTTCACTTGCTCTATTTTACTCGGGGGATGTTTTTCACTTTTTTCTACTTTTTTTGTGTTGTTTGCAACAAATGCATTGCACATTATGATTGATTTGCATTAGCATCGACTTTGCATATATAATCTACTGGTGTGAATACTTTTGTTTTTGGCTCGCTCCTGTTGGTTTGTCAATCTGGCAACCTGCATGTGTGTCAGTCTGAGGAGGAGAGGCAAATTGAATTTTATGTAAAAAATGCAAAAAATAAAAATAAAATTATTTGGATGACGTCAAGCATTGCCGAACTAAACTGTGCATCCATCGGCGCCACTTCAGCAGCGTTGCTCACTTCAGAAGTTGGGAATTTCTCAACATTTCAAGCGCCAACAGAAGCACAAGCTAATCAGATCATTTTATGCAAATACCCCAGCTCAGACAGCAGCTGACTAATTTCGGCTAATATCATTGGCTGACGCTGCTATGATGATTGTGTCAGCCCCAGCTTCAGACATGCTCCACGTCAAGCGTTGATGCTGAAGCCCCTGGGAATCAATCGTTAGGCACATCATAGATTCCCTCAGGAATCTTCAGAGATATCGGGGTGAGAACGTGCAAATGTGGGAATGAAAATCCGTTGTCTTGTGCAGTCATGCCACTGAATGAGTTTCCCCGCGGGGCCATTCATACCAAATCGTCACGGCGAGGAGACGAAATAGGCAAAAGGACAGAAACACCGGGAAACTCCTTCACATCCAGGCTGACATGAAAGATGATTTAATGTGTCAAAATAACCATTAGCGACTGATATAGCACTTTCTGCCTGACATAACAGCAGTGGAATGATAGGAAGGAGCAAAAAACGGCTGGCATTTGCTGAGGGTTGAATACTACAGCCTTTCATGCTTCAAAGTGTACTGTCAGATGCCATAATTATAGCTAGGCAGCAGCACGATGGCTACAGCTGGTTTTAAGGGACCCATATTCATTTACAGGATTTTAATTGGCCTATACTATAAGAGGAGCTTTATATCTTTTACATAACAGGGACAGGAGGGACCCTGTCTGAGGTACGCCAATCCTAAAATGTTAAAGAAATGCATATAAATAAAATAAAATAAAACGAAATAAAGTAAAATAAAATAAAATAAATATAATGAATGGTCTGACATAATACTATAAAAATATTAAATTTTGTAATAAAGATATTTATTTTCTATTCAGTTACATATTAAATTGTTTCTGCTCAACATATTTAATTGATTTTTATTTAATAATGTTTTTACTATATATTTTTTTAATCTATTTGCACAATTAATTACTAATTTCAAATTATCTATTCATGGGTATAAAAATATTATTATAATAAGATATTTTATTAATTTTTTCCATGTTTCTTGTTTTTTGTTTTTTTTTGCACATTTCCCTGGACCCCCTACCAGGCTTTTGTGGGCCCCCTTGACGGAGTTTAAACCCCCCTGGACTAGAATACAATTAGATGGCTTTAATGACTAAAAACATTTAAAAAATAAATTTTTGCAAAACCTGCCCTTTTTAGATACTTTTTTAAAGGGTGTTCACGTTTACCCCTCTGGATATTGTTGATAATTTTTTTTTTTCTTCTGAACCACAGTAAGACTGCACCCTCAGACACCTCCTTTCCACCAGAATGGCTTGCATTCTGGAGACAGAGCTTGTTTTTGTTGCATCCTTAGCCAGGTGAACTGGATCCTGACACAAATGGGCAGCATTCAAGAATAGATGAGGACCAGGAATCTGCACCGGAACCATGTTGGCGGAGTAAAATTGGTATCTGTTTACCCCTGTAATGAGTATAAGGAGAAGACTCTGGATGGACATATGGATGGATTCTGCTTGTCACACTTTTTTACTTTGGATTTTTAAAACGTTTAGTTCTGTTTCTAAAGCAGAAACACTGAATGTGTCATGCTTTGTTCTAAATAAAACCCTACAAAGAAGTAGTACGTTTTTTAATGATAATTCCACACAGTGAAAACTCAGGAGTAAACGTGACACAAATGCTAAACAAATCAATACTGGACAAAAGAATGGAGGGAAACAGAGGGCTTAAATAATACAATCAGGGAGAAACAGAACAGGTGTGCACTAATTAACTACTAAGGAGACTAACTAGAAAAAGGAAAACTGCAACAAAGGAAACAATGATGGATTAAACACAGGAATCAATGAAAACTATGGCCATTTGGCCAACTATTGGCCATTATTTTGTAATCAGTTTGTCCTCCACATTTTAAAAAAATCAGAAGCCTCAAAAAAAGAGTTTTTATTGGTTCTGTTTGACTGTCAACATGGCGCTGGCCATTGCACAGATGCACATCTTGTAAATAACAAAAATTTTGGTATACAATCTGAAGTAAATGATGATGTGAACAAGACAAAAACTCTGGTTTCACTGGCTACACAACTTCACAGAGCCCATCCAGTTTTCAAAATGTTCCATTTTCATTGGTCTGATACTGTGCTTGTGGGTGGACAAAAGACCAAGCCACATAGAACCAGCTGCAGTTTTGAAGATACCTGATGTTCTATAACTAAAAATAAAAAATACATGACAGAATGAAACGTGTCTATTTTTTATAAAAATAATAGAAAAATGACCAAAATGTTCATTCCTACTGTCTGTACACAACATACTGTACTGTATTACCTCGCAAACCAAAATGGAAATTCGGGGGTATGACATCATTAGCATGGCCACACAGGACACAATCTTTAAATTGCTTATTTTTCTGAATTTGAAAAGTCTTCAAAACATTTGGGATAATATAAGTACACGGGTCAGCACAATATACAACACTGTTCTAGCAGTTTTGGATATTTTAATGAAAAAACTGTACATATTGTGCCTTTAAGGTGTGCACTTTGTAGTTTATTTATATACACATACAGCTATATTACACACTAAGGGGGAAAAAATCATAATAGTCCCGATGAACCATGCATTTTCATGACCTTATGTAACTGAAAAGAAGCCTTGTTCACAGCAGAATAAGGAACAGACTTCCTTCTTATATCCCAGACTAGAACCCAGCTATTTTGAGGAAAGTCAGTCATAGAAACAAACTGCACATCAGCAGAACGTTTCCCTGAGCAAGAACAGCATTAGGATGCCTTAAAGCTTATTTTTGTGTGTGCCAGCACAAACTGCTAGTAGTCGCCCACTCGAAGTGCCGTGTTTAGCTCAGCAAAAATGGTGTAAAACGTGAATTAAATGTAATTACCAAAACCATTACCTTGACAAATTAAGTTAAATTACGCTTTGGAAAACAGCATTATGAATTTCCAGGATAGTCTAAACAGTGTCATTTATTAGTTGGCATCAGTCATCAGTCAAGCTATTTAATGATTTAATAATGCTGAACGTAACCATTAACCAACTTGAACCTGGCCATTAACAACTTGAACATTATTTGCACTCAAAGGTGAATAATGGGGAAGAGGCAGGTAGACACCATTACAGCATAAATTTGTTATTTCAGTTAAATATGCTTCATTTTTACTGCTATCTACAGTATAATTGGCTTCAACAATGATGATAAATACAATTTGGATTGTAAACAACTGTTTCTTGGCCATCTATCAATCATAAAAGGCAAATTATAGACTTGGATGTTTTAACATGAATTAAGACTATGATACCAGTTTCTTAGAATATGCAATTCCCTAAATATAATGATAGTAAATGAATATTGTTTAATGTAGGTATTGCTCAAATATTTAATTATATTAACATATTTAATGTAGTTTGTGCAGGCTATGTCTCTGCTAAATGAGGCAGATTACATTTTAAATAAATTAGATTCTTTTGAACCACTTTCAAAAAAATCTAAAGAGAAAAGCCGGAGGAGCTGTTTTGTAATATAGGTTGTGATTTGTTGAGGTCTCTACTATTTTTATTTTTTTATTTGGTTATCATGTTTCAAATTGCTTCATGTTTTAGTTATTCATCAACTTACAAAAGGTTGAAACTCACAAAATCCTTTTTTTCTGTTTCTTTTGCTGGTGCTGGATCATTGAACGGACTAGGCATGGACCGGTATAAGACTCTAACGGTATGATCACCTTGCATAAAAATGTCACAGTTTCACAGTATTGTGATCACTGCTCTAAAATACGCTCTTTTTAAATGTCTGGGTAAAAAACAGCAACTTTTTTCCGCTTTGTACACAAATGTTTGCGTCACAAATCACATACTTAGATACTATATAGTACGCTAAAAACAGTATGCAAGCTGAGTACCCAGATAGCATACAAATGTGGGCTACTTTAGGCAGTTATGCAGCACTGGTGTATTCCTTCGGCCCAGACAAAATGAAAGTGAGCCTGGAGTGGCCCACCTGTTCAATGGCAAAGGATGGCCAAAGATTCAAATTCATATGGGCCATTTAAGGCAAGGATTTGGCACTTATAGCAAAATGTAATCTGAAGATAAACCTAATGTGGCCCATGTGAAAAATTATAAATTTGGCCCAAAGGATGGAGGACAAATGTGGGCCACAGTCGCCAAAAATGTGGCTTAGTCATTTAAGGGTAAACTGGGTCTAAACCTAAAGTGGCTCACACGTGTAAATGCAAATGTGGCCCAGTTATCTTAAAACATATGTGGGCCACTTTTGGCAAATATTTGGCACAGTAAAACTCTGGCTATTGCGGCTGTGAGCTTAATGTGGCCCATAGAAAATATGGCAAATGTGGCCCAATTATTTTTAAACATATGTGGGCCACTTTTGGCAAATATTTGGCACAGTAAACTCTGGCTAAGGCAGCCATTAGCCTATAGCCACATAGACTAAAGTCACCATCATGGAGAAAAGTGTTTGCTTTAGTTGGGCTCACAGCCCTGAACCTCTTAATATACTTTTCTTTTGAGCTGCTGTAACTTTTAAGAACATTGCTTGAAAAGTTTATTCATAACAGCAAACAAGCCAAGTAAAAAAAAAAAATAATAAGAAAATTAAGTCACAACCTGTGATAAAATAATATAATTCACTGATGTTAACCAATGTTTATTCCATTATTAGAATTAACGTAATAACATGCTTGCACATGCCACAGAGTTCTGAAAGTTTAGAGGCTAAAAAAAATCTATGGTTCAACTTCTGCTCACAGAGACATCAATAATCAGCATATGAACCTCAACAATGGTGACAATTAACAAAATGAACAAAACTCGCAAACATCACAAACAGGAGACTAAAAGTGATAAAATCAACAACGTCAACATAAACAGCAGTATCAAAAGCAAATAATGAAAACTGGAGCATCAATAAGCTTTAGAATGTATTCATACTGCAATGCATGCTGGGATTTTTGTACTTTGCCACATCCAGCAAGTGTAAGGTGTAGGCCAGATCTGGGCCAGAATAGTAGCAAACTGTGGCCCAGAATAGGGTCACTTCTCGTTCATTTGGTTGAATTGTGGCTGATATGTGGTATTGCTTTGGCTTAATTGTGGCCCAGATTTGACAAACAGAAGCGGACCGCCCAAGTGCCATCATTCCATGCGGTATGTAGGCCGGATGTAAGTGTCTGGTGTGGGCCAGATTTGGGCCAGAATAAAAGCAAACTGTGGCCCAGAATAGGTTCAGTTGTGGTTCATTTGGTTGAATTCTGGCTGCCATGAGGTATGGCTATAGCTTAATTGTGGCCCATATCTGGCCAACAGGAGTGGACTGCCCAATTGCCATCATTCCATGCGGTATGTGGGCCGAATTTGTGTCTGGTGTGGGCCACATTTGAGCCATGTGAATTTTGCTAGCTGGGTAGTATGTCCGTATTCACAGAATTCAATAAACAGTATGCGAGAAGTTCCCTAGTGATGTACGACTGCGGGCGAGATTCTGAAGTGCGCATCCGATAGATGCTGCCATATCTCATGATGCACCACGAGAGAATTTATTGCTGATTTTAAAACCTTGACGTTTCCAAACCACAGTATACCTTGAAAACGGTTATCGTCCCATGATTAAAGCGTACTAATAATCCTTTATTTGAAAGTGAATTTAAATAACATTAGGATAAACCTTTAGGCAATTTTGATGATTCTGTATAGCTTTAAATTGAACACACACTAGGGATTTCTAATGATGTATGCGTTCTGTCATTTCTTGAATGATTCTGGTGGTGTGAAACTGACAGTTTAAAATGTTTAACTTTTTTAACTTTAACTTTTTTATGTTTAAAAAATAGACCATTAACATTTACAGTGGGCAAAACATAAATAAATAAATGCTATAGAAGTCAATGGGAGTAATATTAGCTCACTGACTTTAGCCTACTGTCCATCAAGATACATTTTTAAAATGTTTTTAAATAATATAGATATTTACCAAACTGCATACTAACTTTTTAATTAAACTTTTAACATAAATAACTTTAAGCCAACAATCTACTAAAAATGTACTACTCACACCTCTAATCCATACTTATGTGGCTTGCCTTTTAGCATTCAGAATATGGCCTATAACTAGGCCCACACAGAATCATCTACAGACAGTTTCTGCAGATTGTTGAGCCCGTCATTCATTCATTCATTTTCTTTTCGGCTTAGTATCTTTATTAATCAGGGGTCACCACAGCAGAATTAACCGCCAACTTATCTAGTACATGTTTTACGCAGCGGATGCCCTTCCAGCTGCAACCCATCTCTGAGAAACATCCATACACACTCATTCACACTCATACACTATGGACAATTTAGCCAACCCAATTCACCTATACCACATGTTTTTGGACTGTGGGGGAAACCGGCGCACCCAGAGGAAACCCATGCGAATGCAGGGAGAACATGCAAACTCCACACAGAAACGCCAACTGACCCAGCCGAGGCTCAAACCAGTGACCTTCTTGCTGTGGGACAACAGCACTACTTACTGCGCCACTGCGTCGCCGCCCGTCATTCAGTTTATGTCAATATGTACTATTAATTATATTCAACAAACAATATGTAAATGTTTAGGTGATTTTTGTACAATACAATATGTAATGTTAGATTTTCTCTGTCTTTTACTGAATGTATTATATGACACCTGTTGCTTTGTTTACCAAACAAACGGTTCTCATTGGGTTTTATTACAAACCTAACACTGAAAAAAATGATGTCTGCAAAATTGTTGCAAACAATTTAAATGTGTTGAATTTAAACAAACAAATAAAATTTTGTAAATTTTCAACTTAATTTGTTTGTTTAAATTCAGCCCAAATAAATTGTTTACAACCACTTAACTTAAAAAAAATTTGTAAATCCAAGGAATCATCTTTGAATCTGTTTTTTCAGTGTAAATAAAAGTTAAGAAGTTACAATTTTGTTTACATTTTATTTATTGCATTTTTAGATCCTATACTCTTAAAATCATTCAGCATTAATCAAATTGACAAAATTCTGCAAATAATTATCAAAATTGTTTTACAAATTCTGTCTGACCCTGCGTTTACACTCAAAAATTACATTTGCTGTTTGTTCAAACAACTTATTTAAAATGAGCTGAAACAATACAGTTATTGAGTTTTTTATGGAACAGCTTAAATGTTTTACGTTCAATCCACTTAAATTTGGAAAAACTAAAATGTTAACTTAATTCCTTCATGTTGTTCCAACAGAAATCAATTGTGAGGAACCCAGCATTTTTTTACACTGTCTCCGAACTGTCACTTTCTCTGTGTCTCTCATTAAATTCATTAGATTCATTTTCTGCATCCTGTGTGAAATTGCAGGAATTATTCTCATTCTCCCAATGGCCACTCCAGGCCTGGCTTCCAGCTAAAAAACATTCTTCAAAATATCTTCTTATGCGTTCAGCAGAAGACAAAACCTCTATCTGGTTTGGAACAAGTTGATAGTGAGTATATAATGACAGAAATTTCACCAATAAATGAACTATCCCTTTAAAGTTACATAACTTTTACCGTAAACATCAAAACAGTCGACATATGTGGATATTTATGCACACATTAATGTGTTTCCAGCTGCTTCAGTCCTGCATGGACAGAGTTGCTCCATTGTTCCAGATGGTGCTGTTCAGACCCCAGAACTGAGTGGTCATTGTGAGGAACAGGTGGGCTAAAGAGACCCAGTCAGCGCCGTGTGGGTTTATTCACCCACCAAACGGCCCTCTCCGAGCTCTGGCTGGAATTCACAGTGTCGCGACAAAACAAAAGCATGCATAAATGACTGTGAACATTTCAGTTGTGCAGGCTTGTATGAAGAATGTAAACCACAGGCACGCTTTGGGTATTTGATGAATTCTGCTCATTTCAAGAATTATTAAATGAGATAGCATACGAATGTGTCACTCAAAAATGAAAGATTGCGGTTAGTTTACTCACCCTCAGGGCTAATTGTAGGCCTAGGTGTTTTATAAAATGGAAGGTAATGAGTATTGTCACTTTAAAAGTATACACATTCAGGCAAAACTAAATTAATACCCGCGTCACCTGATGATATATTGAGGTCTTATGAAGCAAGAGCCTGTCAATTAAAAGAAATAATGTTTTAAATCTCAGTTTCTTGAAGAGGTCGTTGTTTTGCTTCAAAAGACCACAATGGATTATGGGGGGGGCCAGATTTTCATTTGGTTTTAACTGTGTATATGTAGTCAGCAAACTTTTTGATCACATCCTTTTCAAAGTCCTTAAAACATAAACATTGCAGTTAAAACAATAAAAAACTTATTTGTTTAAAAAAAAAAAAAACTGCAATGAATTAATTTTTTATTTATTTCAGGATTAATACATTTAAACTAAAACCAGATTGAAAATATTCAAATCCAGTAGCCTGAAATTACATTTATAGTATGTACAGTAATTATAGAATCTAATTATAGTATAATATTTAATTATATGAACAGAGCACACACACACACGCACACGCACACACACGCACACAGACACACACACACACACACACAGTAGTCAACATCTGAAGTGGATCAAAGAGGTTTTTCAAAATTACCATAAGACAGGAAAGGGTGTTGTTCAATAGTTTTAGGACAACTTTGATGTGAGGTTTTGATCCACTTCAAAAGTTGACTACTGTTTTATTTGTTATTTATTTTATTTGTTGCAATTGCTCTTGATTTTTATTTTTGGTTTATAAATCAAAGTAATCAGACAAAAATGTGGATTTTACAGTAGCCTGACCTTTGCACTTTCACAAAAATTCCTCCTTTAATCACAGGAGCTCTGAAAAGTACCTTTTACTTCAATAGGATCTTCACTTTTGTTGTTTTTGATTAGTGATTTTGTGAAAGTGCAAAATCATTCAACAACAAATCTTGCATTTCTGGCTTGTTCAGATGGAGTAAAGTCAGCAGCCTGAAGAAAAAAAAATGCAGGAGGGATTTCTTTTCAGTGCCACATTATAAAAGACAAAACACTAACCACCATACACTGTTGCCACAGCAGTTTGCATTTTTTATTGCTGTTTTATTTTGACTCTCGAATTTCTAATAGTCATTGAAATGCAACTTATGTATCAATAAGGACCACAGTTTCAGTTAGAAATCTTCTGTAATGTTGTACTAAAAAAATAACATCCATTATAAGGTAAATTATTTTTAATGATCAACAAGTGAAGAAGTATAACCTCATATTAATTGTGTATTCATATTTATGGTGCAGTGGAGTATGGAAATTTGCTATGCCCTGCAACTGTGACTATCAAATGAGTTTGAAACCTCTATTCTATTGGATAGATACTAGCCAAAGGTGATCCTTTACCAAAACCCAATAGATCTCCACTCATTATATATGTAAATGGGAAAAAGTCCCCACAGCATTTACTAGAGTATGTGCCTAAGTAGCCATTATCAGACTGTAATTGGCATATAAGACCACAGTCCAAGCCTAGTCCCTTCTTAATCAGACGTCTGACGGAGTTACAGTATGTAGAGCGCTGAAGGGGAGCTCATATGTTCATTTTTTCATGGCTGAGTAACTGGAAGCAATTGAAACAGCCACCCTCAGAAATTAACACAAGTGTTCTGTTGATCAGTGCATGTAATTGTTTTAGTGACGGTGAGTAAGAGAGGTTAATGAAAAACATGACTGACAATCTGTCTCGGTTACATCGGCTTTATACTCTTTATAAAAGGCAAGTTAATGATATGACATGTTAAAGTCAACATCACAGACAAATGCTGCTAGCAATGTTTTTCATCTGAAAATATGAAATCAAGAGAATTGCAGACAAATTATGCACAGTTTACATTCAAATGTGCAAGTAAATCAGCTATGCACTTTGACTAACCTCATGCTGTAACTTTTTAGCAACTTTAAAGCACAAAAATAGTTTTAAAAATTCAGGTTTGAGGTACAAAAGTGTGTAATTTATGCAAATCACTGCTGAAATCATGAAAGCTCTCTCACTGAAGCTAATCACAGATCCTATTAAAAAAAATCTATAAACCAACTGACCAATTTTCAGCAGATTTAATGACTCATAAAGTTCTTCTTAATAATAATTTCTTGTAGGTTTTACCAGTATAACTGAAACTTGATCTATTCAGTTTTTCAAATATTCACATTAGTCTGTTTGTAGTTTCAGAAGTCTGAAATTGTATCTGGTGAGAGAACATTAACCAATTATGACTGATGTATTTAAACATATTATTTCACATTTTAAATATCATTCATTGATTGATTGATTGATTGATTGATTGGCAGTTTAATAATATTATAGTTTTCAATTGGAAGTTGGCAACGCGGTGGCACAGTGGGTAGCACGCTCGCCTCACAGCAAGAAGGTCGCTGGTTTGAGCCTCAGTTAGGTCAGTTGGTGTTTCTGTGTGCATGAGTTTGCATGTTCTCCCCGTGTTCAGTTGGGTTTCCTCTGGGTGCTCCGGTTTCCCCCACAAGTCCAAAAACGTGGTATTGGTGAATAGGGTAAGCTAAATTGTCCATAGTATATGTGTGTGAATGAGTGTGTGTGTATGATTCCCAGTGATAGGTTGCAGCTGGAAGGGCATTAGCTGCATAAAACATGTGCTGGATAAGTTGGCGGCTGTGGCAACCCCGGATTAATAAAGGGACTAAGCCGAAAAGAAAATGAATGAATAAACAATTGGACGTTTATTTGAAATGGTTGCATTTCTGGTTTAATATATCAGAGTTAAATACTGTTTAAAGAGCATTAAAATATGAATTAATTCATTTGTTCGTTCGTTCATGCATTCTTTCATTCCTTCATTCATCTATCCATCCATCCATTCATCAATTGACTTCCTTACAATTCCAACCCAGGCTCATTCTGAAAACCTACCCCATATACATTTCTGGAGAGCGCCAGATACGTCCCAGGAGCTACATTTTCTTGCAGTTTTTCTTTTCGCAAATATACCAGAGGTCGTTGTGTATGTTTTTTGAGATCCCAAATTTGTCTCCCGAGTGCCATTCGCCCTGCTGTACTTGTGTAAATCTACCACTGTCGACTGACTGACCGACTGACTGAATGACTGATCGACTGACCCACCCTACTCCTTCCCTAAACCAATCAATAATGTTTTAAAAAGTACCAATCCCCCTACCCACCACCTTCCCTTAACCGAACCAACAGTTTTAAAAAACAATCGAGAACAAAAAGTCCTCATGGTAGCCAGATTTTTACCACACTTTCAGATTTGACCACATTCTCACCTTTTTATTTACTTGTTTATTTTTTTTTATATTATATATTATTATATATTATTATTATATATTATACCCACTTTCTGGAATTGTTCTTCACCGGAAACGAACCCTGTCATTGTGGTTAACTACTCTCTGCATCTCAAGTCTGCCGAAGTACATGGTGAGCTACTGGACAAACTGGTTAAAGCAGGAAAGCGTGTAAAGGAACGGCATCATGACACCCTGTAGTAGAGCTGCATGATTCTTGCTAAAATTAGAATCGCAATTTTTTTGCTTGGAATAAAGATCACGATTTTCTCACGATTCTGTATATATAAAATTAAGCTTAATATGGGTCGGCAATTATTAGTGTTTTATCTCAAACATATGGTAAAACAACAATAATAATATTATGTGTATGTCTACTGGTTTCTATAAATAATTCTATTCTACTTATAATAATTCTGATGTTGAATTATGTTTGAGATATAGGCCTATGCTTGCAGTTGGTCATTGACAACATTATTAAACCATTTAATTCACTGGTAAAATCAACATTATATAGGCTAGAGTAGTTATACTGACACTGTAAACATTTAGTTTCAAGCACAACACTTTGTGTTCGCTATGAAAGAAAAAACATATCAAATGCTTGTCGTAATCATAACTCTAAAATGCGATATGATCATTTAAATGATGTGCACGCTTTCGGTTTTATTTTCACTGCTAAGTGCTGTTCATACTTCGCACATGGCTCTCAAACGATCACTCTGTGCCACAAACTGAAGATTAATGACAACTTTATTACCTGCTACTTACAACCTATGCTGGTTCTGTTAACTAAAGTAGACTAAACGTCTATCATTAAGTAGGGCGCGCGCCCGACCTCTCTGTAATAACAGCTCACGGTCAGCAGCTCACGTCACGTGTGATTTCTCGGCCGCGAATACAGCATTAAATGAAGACAAAAATTACATTTTAGGTGAATTATACCTTATAAATACAGTATGTGACTCTTTCAACATCATTTGGAGGTGTCCATGTCGCTGAACAACATATGTGAAACAATGAAAAGACTCGTGCAGTCGTCTTTGCTTCCCTCCTGAAGTTGAAAATATGATTGGCAGAAACTTAGAAATGCTGGATTAAGATCGTCTAGGGGGTTGAATCGAGATCGCAATCTTTTTTCGATTAATTGTGCAGCTCTACCCTGTAGCATTCATTTTAAAGACGAAATGCAGCCATATGTACTTCTTGCAACTTAATTCGCAATCTCCAAAAATGTATATAGGGGACGTTTTCAGAATGAGCCTATGTTGTTCAATTCATTTAGTAACTTGATGTTTGAGAAAATGTTCCCCAGTTTGTTTATTTTACTTTAACTTTATTTTAGCAGAGGGAGGAGTGGGCGTGGCCAGCAGAGCAGGGGAAAAAGAGGGAAGCGAACAACTGTTGTCAGTTGGCTCACAAAATGAGACACAAACAGTGAGGAGACCCATGATTTTATAGTTTACAAAGTTAAAAGGATAATCATGTTTATATAAACACTATAAAAGAGGAGGACTTCTTTCCTCCTGATTGCCCGGGTCTGAATGCAGACACAGTGGATAACAGTACAACAGGTCTCTTGACCCTGTCTATTCCAACCATTAGCCCTGTCGGTAGTCTGGAGGATTTTAAACATAGGCAAACACACCAGCACAGAAATAGACGATGTGTCTGAATAGTAACGAACTCAACTGATAAAAGATAAAGTCCGCCATTCTCCAATTCTCGTACAGCTCTCTCAACAAAAATGCTTGATGCAAACTAACAGCTTTGTTGTATCAACCCTGACAGCATCACGAGGAAAAACATGCAATAAACCCTATGGATCATGGAAACAAACATATAAGCCTTCATGAATGGCTAAATACTTATGCGCGGATGCGGTCTCACCCAGTCATTGGGTCTGACAGCTTGGCAGATCTGCCTTGTCCTCGAAAGCACGTGTTCTCATGAATAATTAAGAAGCAGGGTCTTCTCATAGGATAAGAAAACTTCACTATGAATTAAAATTAGAAAACGACGCACCATCACTTCACTAGAAGATTCACACTACTTCACCGATTTTGATCCCACCCCAAAAATTATTTTAAACCCGGAAGATGAAATTAGCTGACAAAAGCTCAAAATTATCCAGTTTCCCCCACAATTACAGCGGACAGGTGCTAACGTTGTCTTAAATGATGCCCAACACACACAAATATGTTAAAATCTAAAAAAAAGTACTCCAGGGTGTCTTGAACCATTAATCAGGGGTCCTCACTGTGGAATGAAACACCAACTTATCCAGCATATGTTTTACGCAGCAGATGCCTTTCTAGCCGCAACCCATCACTGGGAAACACTCATTCACTCTCATTCACAAACATAGACTACTAAAAATTTAACCAGTGACCTTTTACTGTAAGGTGGCATCGCTATACCCACTGCACCACTCTGCCACCTTTATATAATATTTAAAAGGTGTAAATACAATTGCTGAGTGAAAAAAACAATTTAATATTGCACATTGAATTTCTATGCAAACACAGCATTCAGCAATGCCATACAGCCCAATCACATCTGAAAAGCATCAAAGTGAGGATGTATTTGGTGAACATTGATCAAATATCTTGACTTAAACACTTGATGAATAATCCCCATAACACTGGTATGTGCTAATTAATATTTATGACCTCACAACGTCACTCAACATTCCGCTCCATTGAATAAAACATAAATAAGATAAAAAGAACAAAAGATCCAGTGTCACGGCTGAACAACATCAACCCCGCAACCAGCTGACGCGATAGCATCATAGATCACAGTAATGGCTGTATTTCTGCTGAAGCAGGCGCCCTGGTGCATGTGTGTAAGTACAGCGGCTAGTTGAATTGTGCTCGTGGGCATATCCCCTTAGAGCAAACTGCTAAACACCAGTTTAAATCACAATGATTACCATATTTGCTGCGGGAGTGAATGTAAATGGCAGGTAGCGGGCTGGTAGAGCTGTCATGGGTTGAGGAGCTTTACTGCTGAGTTAAATAGAGAGTAAGTGAGCGGTGCAGTGTTATGAGTGCATGTGTGTTGAAGTGACACAGCAGGTTAGCAGAGGGCATACAGCGCTAACCCGAGGCCATCGGTCAACAAGCCATTTAGAAAAAAGCCTTTGGCATCTGTGGTCATTTCCTTTGAGGCTACCAGAAGGGAACAATAATATACTGAGCTGCGTCACTTTGTACAATCATGTAACTTTTATTAAAAGTGACATGACTGCTTTGAGGGATAATTCATTCAAAGATGATATTTCTGTCATTAATTACTCACGGTCATGTTGTTCCAAACCAAGACCTTTTCATCTTCAAAACACAAATAAAAGCCCGGTTCAGATTATGCTATTTTTATTGTGAAAAAGAGCTTTATTTACAATTTGTTTGTTTTATTTATTTTTTTTGCCACACAAAAGTGTTTTTAGAGACTTGTACGATTACAGTTGAAACCACTTAAGTCACATGGAACATTTTGATAATTTTTTGGGTTCCTTTTCTAGACTTTGACAACAGTTTAACGGAGAGATTTTTAACACATTTCTCAACATAATAGTTTTAATAACTCATCTCTAATAACTGATTTATATTATCTTTGCCATGATGACAGTAAAAAATATTTGACTCGATATTTTCAAGACACTTCTATATAGCTTTAAAAGTGACATTTAAAGGCTTAACTATGTTAATTGGGTTAACTAGGCAGGTTAGGTAAATTAGGCAAGTTATTGTATAATGATGGTTTGTTCTGCAGACTATAGAAAAAATAGCTTAAAGGGGCAAATAACTTTGACCGTAAAATGGCTTTTAAATAATTAAAAACTGCTTTTATTCTAGCCAAAATAAAACAAATAAGACTTTCTGCAGAAGTATAAAATATTATCAGACATACTGTGAAAATTTCAATGCTGTTAAACATCATAAGGGAAATATTTAAAAAAGTAAAAAATAATTCAAAGGTGGGAAAATAATTCTGACTTTAACTGTATGTATATATATATAAATATATATTAATATAAATATTTATATATATTTATATATATATATATATATTAGATTTTCAATCTTAAAACAGAACTATTTCACTTTATTATAAGTATTTTAAAATCAAAGTTTTTTTCATATTTCAAACTAAAAACTATATTAATTTACTTACCCCACTGGCCAAGTATCTAGCTTGTTTTAAGTACAGTTAATTAATATTGTTTCCAGTCCGAAACATTATTATTATTATTATTATTATTTACTTATAATTTAGTAAAATAATACAGTTTTCAGATTGTAATACACCCTTTTTACCTCACTAGTTTGGCTCTAGATTGGGAAGTGCTGTTCATTCACTGCAAAAAAAAAAAAAAAAAAAAGGAAAATCTAGTTACTAGTCTAAATATCCAAATATTCATTCATTGATTCATTTTCTTTTCGGCTTAGTCTCTTTAATTAATCTGGAGTCGCCACAGTGGAATGAACCGCCAACTTATCCAGCACGTTTTACGCAGTGGATGCCCTTCCAGCCGCAACCCATCTCTGGGAAACACCTATTCACACTCACTCACACTCATACACTATACGGACAATTTAGCCTTCCCAATTCACCTGTACTGCATGTCTTCGGGGAAACCGGAGCACCCGGAGGAAACTCACAGGAACGCAGGGAGAACATGCAAACTCTACACAGAAACGCCAGCTGACCCAACCAAGGCTCTAACCAGCAACCTTCTGGCTGTGAGGCGACACCACTGCGTCACCCCCAAATTTTCATAAATCTGGAAATTAAAATATTATTCTTAATAATTTATATTAGATTAAATTAAATAAAACATTTAGTTTCTTGTCTAAATATCTAAAAACTAATCTTGCACAAGGGTGTTGAGGTTTTTATACACTCACTGGCCACTTTATTAGGTATACATGTCCAACTGCTCGTTAATGCAAATTTCTAATCAGCCAATCACATGGCAGCAACTCAATGCATTTAGGCATGTAGACATGGTCAAGACGATCTTCTGCAGTTCAAACCGAGCATCAGATGGGGAAGAAAGGGGATTTAAGAGTTTTTTTGAATGTGGCATGGTAGTTGGTGCCAGATGGGCTGGTATTTCAGAGTATTTCAGAAACTGCTGATCTACTGAGATTTTCACGCACAACCATCTCTAGGGTTTACAGAGAATGGTCTCAAAAAGACTAAACGTCCTATGGGCGACAGTTCTGTGGGTGCAAATGTCTTGTTGATGCCAGAGGTCAGATGAGAATGGCCAGGCAACAGTAACTTATATAATCACTTGTTACAACCAAGGTATGCAGAAGAGCATCTCTGAACGCACAACACATCCAACCTTGAGGGGGATGGGCTCACCAAAATTTGACACTAGAAGATTGGAAAAACTTTGCCTGGTCTGATGACTCTCGATTTCTGCTGCGATATTCGGATGGTAGGGTCAGAATTTGGCACCAACAACATGAAAGCATGCATCCATCCTGCCTTGTATCAACGGTTCAGGCTGGGTGTGGTGTAATGGTGTGAGGCATATATTCCTGGCACACTTTAGGCCTATTAGTACCAATTGAGCATCATGTCAGCACCACAGCCTACCTGAGTATTGTTGCTGATCATGTCAATCCCTTTATGACCCCAGTGTACCCATCTTCTGATGGCTACTTCCAGCAGGATAACACATCATTTTCATAAAGTGTGAATTATCTCAGGCTGGTTTCTTGAACATGACAATGAATTCACTGTACTTAAATGGCCTCCACAGTCACCAGTTCTCAATCCGATAGAGCACCTTTGGGATGTGGTGGAACGGGAGATTCACATCATGAATGTGCAGCTGACAAATCTGCAGCAACTGCGTGATGCTATCATGTCAATATGGACCAAAATCTCTGAGGAATATTTCCAGTACCTTGCTGAATTTATGCCACGAAGGATTAAGGCAGTTCTGAAGGCAAAAGGGGTTCCAACCCGGTACTAGTAAGATGTACCTAATAAAGTGGCCGGCACCTATAAACACATTTGTGAGAATAACACAATTTATTGGTGTTCATTTCACCTAGAAACGGTGCCAAAATCTCAAACAATAATGATAAAAATTGCATCCATAGTTGGCTGACAACACTTTCAGGAAATGCACCACTTAACATTTTCCACCTCCTCATCCAGATCACTTAGAATTAAATTATGTAGTGACGCTTTCTTAAACTTATACATATGCATCGGGAATAAAGACGGCAACTTCTCTGTTGCATATTAACAACTGATTTAAATTTACTCTCACAAACCTCCTGAATAGAGGCGTACTGGGAAAACAGACGCTGCTTTCATTTGTCAAGCTTGAAATACAATGAAGTGACTACAATGCATTTATTCAGGCAATTAATCAGTGGCGCTAGGAGTGCTGCTACTGTACAATATGCAAAAAGCTCAAGGGAGGGCAGACCTGACAGAGGAAAAATCGGCTGAGCAAGGTGGACTCTGGGTAGATGGAGAGCATGCAGACTGAACAATAGAGCTGCACTTCTTAAAGCTCTTCTGTCATCTGACCAATGAGACAGCAGCAGTATTGTGCAATTATATTGATACTATATAAGACATTTTTATGGATTTGTCTTCATTTTCAAGATTTACGCTGGTCCTGGAGCCAGCACATTTAGAGACATATTGTTTGCATATTAACAACCAAAATAAATGTTTGCATCTCTCCAAGGATTGTGTTGTGTTAAAACTGCATTCAATAAATGAAACGATGAATCAACGAATCAACCAATCTACCTATCAATCATTCAATCAATATATCCATCCATCCACCCATCCATCCATCCATCCATTCATCCATCTATCTATCAGGATTAAAAATCTAGGTTAATTAGGTTAACTATGCAGTTAGGTTATTGAACAAAAGTGGTTTGTACGGTAGCCAATCTTTAAAAAAAAATCAAGTTATATATTAAACGATTTAAATAAATAACAAACAAAAAAGGCACTTTGGGTTTAAGAAATGTTCAGTACAAATAAAATTATTATTATTATTATTATTATTAATAATATTAATATTATTAGTATTATTATGATTACAATAATATTATTATATTATTATATATAATTATTATATATAATTATTATTATTATTATTATTGTTATTATTATTATTTTGTAAAACTTACATTTTCAAGTTTGTGTAACAAATATGAATATATGGTATGTATGTATATATAGGAAATTAATAAATAAATATATGAAGTAACATTTTATTTTCACATAATCACAAAAAGCGATTCTATTTCATTGTATAATTTGCATGGTTTCTGTATACTTGTATAATTATGCTTGATTGAAAGTCATTTAAATAATGAATTAGTAGAACATATTGTTAACTTTTTTTTTTTAAGCAAACAATTTATTATCCAAGAACTGAAATAATTTGTCAATAGGTCTTGCAGCTCACAGTGAGCATGAGACAAAATATAACTAGTTCATGTGAAGTGAATCTATCAACAAGCAAGTTTACATTGTGAAATCACATCTGAAATGCTGCACCCCTTATCTCTCTTATGAACGACGGCTTGACAGAACAGCTACACATAGAGGAAAGGCATCATGGGACATCATGTGGACCTGTCAGTGAGTCTGCAAACTCACTCTCAGAACATATGAGAACGGATTCTGTCAAAGCACTTCGACAGTTTCCACCATTGCTTCATTTGGTCATGCCCATCACTTCTTGACCTCTTTCTCATTCGGTTATGAGGATTTCGAAGAAAATTAAACTAGTCTGAGACTTTCACTTCTCATTAAAGTATATCTGACCTGCCTCACCTTCCAGAGACGTCTCTTTCAACAAACTCTGCTGATCTGAATCTGCTTCTCATTATTGCGATGGGACCTGCAGAAACTGAAGTCATGGTAAATTATGATGCCAACCTTCATTTTGGATCAATATACGATAACCTTTATAAAACAGCTCAGGAAAATATATATAAAGGAGCTGAAAGCAAAAGTTGATTTAGTTGATTTATATCATTTTTATATTGAGAGTTATTATTAGAGTATTATTAGTAGTTATTATATATAAATAAATAAATAAATAAATAAATAAATAAATAAATATATATATACTGATTTATTTTATCTTTGCCATAATGACAGTAAATAATATTTTACTAGATATTTTTCAAGACACTTTTATACAGCTTAAAGTGACATTTAAAGGCTTAACTAGGTTAATTAGGTTAACTAGGCAGGTTAGGGTAATTAGGCAAGTTATTGTATGACGATGGTTTGTTCTTTAGACTATCAAAAAAAAAAAACAGCTTAAAGTGGCTAATAAAATTGACCTTAAAATGTTGTTTAAAAAATTAAAAACAAATAAGACTTTCTCCAGAAGAAAAAATTGTATCGGATCTACTGTGAAAATTTCCTTGCTTTGTTAAACATCATATGGAAAATATTTTAAAAAGAAAAAAAAATCAAAGGGGGCTAATAATTATATAAATGGCGGACTGGCCATTTGGCAGACAGGGCAGTTTCCCACTGGGCTGATGTACTTTTTGCGCTAGGCTGATCATCTTCTTATGATCTGATCAGCCCATAAAACACTTAGCAGGCAATTGTTTTTTCTGTCTTATTAATTGACAATGCTGTGATCTGTGACGCTCTGAAAGTAAGATGTTTCTTTCTTTTTCGAACAAACTGGCCCGTGTGACATAATCTGCAGCCCATTGGTTCTTTTCTTTATTGACTTTGGGGCGACCCAATCACAAACTTCCATTTTGGACTCTGTGTAAGCGTGCAACATCAGTGTGTATTTGTCAAAACAGTTGAGAGTCATGCCTGTTTCTCACCCCACGCGCGCATACGGAGAGCAGGCGTTTGCCTTTTGCGTCTGCAGCACGGAGCAGATTGGCAACTGCTGCACAGATCAATATATTTCTGTCTATTTGATCTAGTTACATGGTTATCTGTCTATATAAATATACTTTTTTAACTTTTCATCCACACCAAGGCCCGCGGCAACTTCCTCCTATTCTGTTTCCTTAACCTGCAGGTCTTTATTTTACAAATTATATAGATCCTAAAGAACTGTATGCGTCTCAAGCTCTATGAGGAGTGTCATTCATGTATTTTAAGATACACTCGGTCAGAAGACGAATGAGATATCATGACAATTTTTTTTATTGTCAGGATGATGTAGGCCTATAGTTACAATCATATTTATACAATATAGTTATAATGATATTTATACATGACCAAACTAGTATGCAACTTAAGCAAAACTAATACTATTTTTTTTTACATTTAGTTTTGTAGTTTAGGCCCAAACAAATATTTGTTGCAGTTTTTAATTGTTTAAGTTCGTTTGATTGACTATATACAGTCTTTAAGCTATGTTTGATGTTTCATTGTTGAGTTAAATATTTTCTAGCGTTTCTGATACATTGCTTTTATTATTTAGCTTTATTTTGGTAATCAACATTAACTGTGTGCATTAGCAGCCAGTTTTTGTTATGTTCATTATTTAATATAGGCTCCCTCAAAACACACAAGCACACACAAGATTGACTTCCAATGTGGATTATAATTTTATTATAATAATAAATGAAATTTTTTAAGTTTTTAATTTGTCAGCTCTCATCATTTCCTATATATGGCTTTTGTGCTTTTATAGAATAGTAGTTGGTAAACATATTAAAGGGCGTGCACAGACGGGTAGCATTTTGATTGTTTGTACTGGGCAGCTCTGTCCCAAAATGCCAGGGCCGATTTTTTGTCCCAGTCTAGCCCTGTATATAAGCATGTAAGCTTATGAATGCTTAATTCTAGACAGGTCATGATCACATTGCAGTTCTGTATCAAGTTGCCTATCTGTATCAAGGGGCCTATCGAAAGAACTGAATGAACGGGCAAATATTCAGCAATAGGAAGGTAATGTAATAAAGTGTAA
This sequence comes from Danio aesculapii, assembly GCF_903798145.1. Lineage (NCBI taxonomy): Eukaryota > Metazoa > Chordata > Actinopteri > Cypriniformes > Danionidae > Danio > Danio aesculapii. Next base: position 25,256,754 of record NC_079458.1, read on the forward strand.
CAAATATACACAAATTCAAACATGGAAACATGCTCACATTGAGTTTTCATGTCTTATGGGGACTTCCCATAGACATAAAAATGTACAAATAGTCATTGCTAAACTGTTACTAAACAACACTCTCAGAGAAAACTTGCTGCTTTATATAAACATTAATAAGATGGAAACACAAGACTAAACTACACACAAAAAAATGTGTATGAGCCTGACAAATGTCTTGAAATGAAACATCTGAATAGCATCTATACTGTAGATGTGATGACTGTAGTGAGTGAAATAATTCACTGCATTCCAGTAAAATAATAGAAAATAATGCATCCCCAAGATTACTCCACCTTTGAATTTCAGATTTTTTACCTATTCAATTGTGCAATAAACAGGTAAAATGTGTTTAGAGGTAGTTAATAAACACTATAATCTTTCGTGCAGTTTTAATGTGTTCATACAAGTATAATGAATAGATCAATTAAACAATATAATATATTTAAATCAGCTGCAAATAGTTTAAAGTAAACAGTGCAAAACATCTGCTTTTGCTATGTACATTTAAACAAACACGAGTATGAGTTTGTATCAGTTATTGAAGTTATTTTTACAAACTTGCATTTACAGTAAGGGAAACTAATGGCACCCATTTGGTACAATGACCCATGAAATATAATGTGCCTGGCCCATGTTCATATAATGATTATATAATATCAGCATATACATCTACTCTAGTGCTGCCACATTTATCCTGCCATTAAAAGGCTTTTAATGCATCACAGACCTGTGCTCTTAAACACTAGAGGAGGTGTTGCAGACACTCTGGGTCACTCAGCGGGTTTATTTTTCCCTTTGCTGATGCATCATTGCAACAGAAAGCTCTATTCTGTGAGATCAATGAAGGATAAAAGCAGCACTTTCTAGGTCATTTCCTTCTCAGGTCTCAGGACGTCTCGCTCATTGCACCATTTTGCCAGCATCATTCATATTACCCCTTCGCCTATGATGTCATCTGTTTTGCTGAAGGTTGTAGTATGAGTTTCAGAAAAAAAACACATATTTGAGAAAATACAAATCTGAAAAGAAAACATTTAGACAGGAGCGCAACTTTTTTTTAACCCTAGTTACAACCTATAAGAGCTCATCCACCACAATGGAATTGGGCCCTGGGTCAAGCTAAATTGGGAACCTCTGGTCAAAACATCTCATCAGAGCATTTTTCCTTTCAGAGAATCCTTCGGCAAAGTGACAAAGGGCATAAAAAGACCAAACAGAAAAACTGCACACAAGAAACGGCGCTGTGAGGAAAGTGAAGGAATCCTATTACGGTGAAAAGGATTGGCTGGAGAGGAATGGCAGGGCTCATCTTTGTGATGTTGGTTCCCCGTGAGCAGGTCAGAACAAAAAAGTAAGGCCTGGTCTGTTTGCTCTTTCCTCAGGAGGTCAGATTCTTTGAGAAGCCCCCATGATGTTTAATTTGTTTAACAGCCAGTGTTTGCCTCTTTTGGGGGGCTTAAAAGAGTCAATCTCTTCACATTGGGAAAGGCTTCACATACATTTCCAAACATGTCAAATATTGAATGGCTTTTTATAGAGTTATAAGATGTCCCATGCAATGAGATAGAGACAGGGTGAGAGGAAAAGAGTGTGTGTGTGTGTGTGTGTGTGTGTGTGTGTGAGAGAGAGAGAGAGAGAGAGAGAGAGAGAGAGAGAGAGAAAGTAACTTATCTTAGCACACAGCAGTTATGCTTGGATAATTATATCTGAAACTTGTTAAGGGAATAAGGTCTAATTTGGGAGATATTCTTTCATTTCTATTTGGCTTTTAGGCTGAGTTCATTAATAGGATTTGATGTCCAGACCTTTATAAAAGAAGAACATCTGGAGAGGCTCTGGTCTAAAGCAGTGTTCACTTTGACAGTGATTAAAAATGACAAAGTAACCAAAAGGTATTTGTTTTTAAAATGTGTTCAAGACACATGATCCAAGATTTGTAGTTATTTCGGTTATATACAGTTTTAAGTAAACATTATGCATTTATACTATACCATTTTTAAAAATTATTATTTTAAATCTGTGTTGTAATGCCATATTAATCAGAAAAATATTGCTTATTATAGTCATACAGTATCTCTCTTTCAAAAGGTTTTTAACAATTTTGTATGTGTTTTTTTCTTGTCATCAAACATAACCAATTGCGTTATATTAAATATTCAATCACATTTTTGGAGTGGCATAACCCAAAGCTGTAAAGATCTAAAACAATTTTGATAAAAAATATAACAATCCATTAATCAAACAATTAATCAATCAGCCAAATCCATACTTTCATCCATTCAGGCATCTGTCTGTCTGCCCGTCCTCCTCTTTTCTCTATCCGTACATGCATCCAACAGTCAGTTCATTTAGCTATACATCTAGCCATTCATCCAATTCCAATTTCCATCTATCCAATTCTAATTTCCATCCATCCATCCGTTCATTCATCCATCCATATATATATATATATATATATATATATATATATATATATATATATATATATATATATATATATATATATATATATACACACACACTCACACACACACTCACAAATCCTGTAAACTGTCTGACTTCTGGATCACAGACATTTTAAAGAAAACTTTAATTCAGTTGACAGACTTATCACTATACATATTATTGAATTACAATATAATTAAAATATATAAATATAGTAAAATATATTAATATAAACATTAATTATGATCATCAGTTTCATTGATTTTGTAAATAAATAATACATGTTTTTATCTTTTTTTTTTTTTACTGAGGTCTTGACTCACCCCCTCATAAAGCACAGAGACTCAACAATTTCTAGTGATTAATTGCAGTCAGTGTAAACAGCCCTTTAGACTCTCTAATCCTAATCACCCTCATCATATTTATTAGCAAACATCATTCCCAATTCCCATTTCAATGCCAGTATTAGAGATTCCAAGAACTTGACTGTTTGCCAGAATCATATAATCAAATTTAGCACAAACAGACATCTGGCCACCTAAATAAAAGCTGTTAACAGGTTTCAAACCACACAAATCCAATATGGAGCCTAGGGAAATATTACATATGGCTATAACAGACATCACCAGCCCATGGGGCACAAATGCCAGTCACGCCTGCGTTGTGCCGAACTGACAACTTTTAAATTGGCAGAGCCTTTCTCTCTGAGCTTATGAAGCCAATGTAATTGGCATTCACACATGGCGGCAGCAACACCTGTTGGTCTCATCCTGGGTGTCTGAGCAATTCCAGAAAAAAAGACAGAACGAATCAGATATGGACTTTTCACCCACCTGGATCAATGAAAGATCCTCTAACTGTAGCCTGAAGAGATGATTTCTAAAAGGAAAAAAGACAAAAAAATGTATTAATTTTTCAGAAAAGAACATAACTTGTCTCAGAGGGTAGGCAGTTTGTCTCAAAGGGTATTGATGACATTAAAGGCTGTATGACACCAACTATTGCACTGGTGCCGTGACCCAGATGGGAGGTTTAGGGGGTGAGTGTAATAGAGTAGGAACTATGCAATAGAGTGGAGGAACTATGACATCAATTTGTATGCAAAAACTGGGAAGCGAGTCAGCATTTTAGCAGTTCCGGTTCCCTTGTCTCAAAGTACACTCCTCCATAAACTGTATAGCATATGTGACTGTATGTGCTGCTTTTCGCTGTAATTCGTGACAAAAAAAGAATATTGAATGTTGTTCTCTATCTATGATGGAACTTGCAGGCATTTGATAGTCTTGTCCCTCACGCCTCATTTCTGTCATTTGTTAAGGTAAGCAGGCTGTGTGCATGCAACTGATACACTTATTTAAATATGTCTTATTTAAATATGTCTTATAATAATACTGTTTAAACATTTTTACAACAACCGTAAAGCAAAACTGATGTATTTCCCACGTGAAAACGATCTAAACGGCACGTAAGTCTATGTGTTTTTGCGTATTCATTTGTTTATAATATATAGCGTGGATTATAATATAATAAACAGAGAGATTAACTCTTTGTCATGGAGCATATTTCTAAAATAAGCTTGTAAAGTTGTCTGTAGCAGGGTGGTGCTGACGTCACATACGAGCGCCCCGAAGGCATTGTAGTCCGTTTATAGCCTAATGTTAGCTTTTCAACTCTTGCGTTTGCATTTGAGATCCAGTGACAGTAAATATATAAATATATACTATAGATTTTTTTAAATAAAATATTTATTATAAATAAAATTATTCTTGTCATTATACAATTAATATTCTAAATATCCTTAAATATAACTGGAAAACAATGTTAAGACACAACTAGAGTGATATGCTTAGATCATTTAAGAAATCTTTTTCATGAATATTAATTTCATTTGAATGAAATTCTATAGACAATTCAATAAAATACAAAAAAGATGTTTTATAAAATTATCTGTTGTCTTAGACTTGACACATGCATGAGAATTAGGTTTATTAAGTCTTGCCTCTCTGACTCGTCATCCCTCCTTTTGGCTTCATACAACAAAATCTATCAGGAGGCATGCTTCGTAAGATCACCGTCATATTGTTTAAACTTTAACTTTAACAACTTGCAAAACCAAAAAGTCTGTCACGCCGGATTTACAACGCATGAGTGGCGCGTGAGAAGCAAGTAGCCTGCTTTCTTGGCGCGCATGTTAACTACCGGGACTCGGGACAGAAAAGCAGCGCGTGTGAGAGGCGAGCGAGTTCTCTGCACACATGCGGAGATGCGTCAGTTTGCTTTTTGACTGCTTTCAACACCGTTGGTTTGGTTACACATAGAGAATAACGTCTTTATTTCGGAATTTCCACTCTTAATAAATACACTTGCAGTAAATCATATCTCAATGCATTTACTGGGGCACTGGAGATTTTTACTGGGGCACGGTGGGTCTAGCGATGCCCCTGGCACTTCATCAACAAAGAATGAGGTTAAACCAGATCATGACCAGCAAAAACCAACTTAAACTAGCAGCCATGACTTAAACCTTCCTTACCAGCATATTCTTGTTTTTTTCAGCAGGGAACTCACTAATGACTAACACTAAAGTTTATTGTATTCAGAGCCCTTGTTAGCGTGTCTTACTCCCATGCAGTATCAGCTCGTCATTCATTTGATATACAGTATAGTGTAGAACAAAAAAACATATTCGTGTACATTTGCTTCTGAAATAAACTGAACTCTTTTTAACAACACCTACTGGACTTCACTAGATTTCACAAGATTTCACTTTGAAACTGCTGTGAAGCATGCATGAAAAAAACATAATATAATTCTTTGCAAAAAAGCGGCCACAGGCATGAATGGATTGCAACAATTTAAGTGAATCCATTTGGAATAGAAATTGAGGAGAAATGTGAAAGAAGCTTTTTCCCAAATGAAAAAAGCCTATAAATAAAACAGAGCAACTAAATTGCCAAATTAATTGTTGAATAAATTGCAATAATATGCTCCCTATGCACATCAAGCTTAATATAATCTACCATGACAAGGTTTAACTTTGGATTTTCAGATGATCTGTACACCTGGCTGAAGCGATAAGCAATCTGTACTGTAAAAAAAATCTTATGCAGCCTACTGTCACTTTAATGAGCCAGTACTGGACATTGCCTAAGGATACGGTGCCTGTTGAAAGCAGAAGGGGCCTGTAAATGCTGCATGTATTTTAATTCTTTGACGAGAAAACAAACCAAACAAACAACTAAATTTGGTTCTCCAAAAAGTCTCAGGCCAAGTATATAACCTAGTTGCAATATTGTTTTCTGCCAACTCTAATCTCAAATGTACTTTAATATGTGGAACTACAAATCGCACATCCGTCGGACATGATTTTACATCCATCTGTGAAAGATGGAAGCACAAACACATTTGCTCAAACAATATGGTACATAACCTGAAAGTGGAGCCTGTCTTATTGTATAAGAGAGTAAATGATAAATCAGGTTGCTGTGATTAAGGTCCACTTACTGAATCGACATGTCTATTGATCGAGTTTCACTGCATTACCGTTAAAGCCTTTTGAGGTTCTCAATATCAATGGCCTTTGCACAGACCACTGGGCCATTATTTGTCTAATGACCACATAGCTACACTATCAATATGAAGGTATTTGGATTGTACTGTGCTCGCTGTGGGTTATTCATGTTTATTAGTGCATTTGAATGTAGTTCTGTGGGGTGTCTAGCACAAAGTGATCTGGCCAGGTGGGTCAACATCCTTTAAATCCTTATTCCTCATTAGTCATAGAAGAACATTTATAATAAAATAGGTACAAATGCACGCATACCCATTTCATGTACCAAGAATAACATAACTTCACCCTTAACTCCAGTCTGACTGGTCAACTTTTCACATTTTTAATGTAAGTATCTGACTGTTTGTATTCAATATCACTGTTTATGAAACTCGAAAAATTCTGTTTCTGGCACTCCAATGACCAACTGGATTTTGCAAGGTGTAAAATTTTTCAGGAGTTTTCCTCTCAGTTCAAGTGACATAACTTTTAAAGGGAAACCCAAGTGATTTAAAATGTCTATGGTATTCTTTCCTCTATTGAACACAAAATAAGGAATTCTGAACAATGTTGGGAAAGCTTCTACTGAGATCCATAGTAGAAACAAACAATATGATGGAAGTCATTTGGAAGTCAAGCCAACATTCCACAGTTTATCTTCCTTGTTTTCAGCAGAAGAAACAAAAATTTAAACACGTTTGGAACAAGTGGAGGATGAGTAAATAATGACAGCATTTTCATTTTTGGGTAAACTAGCTCTTAATGCTTCAGCATACCAAAACATGAGTGAGTTTGGTGTGCAGGAACTTTACTGGCCAACACAAGTAAAGTCCTGATCTCAACCCGATAAACACCTTTGGGAGGAATTAGTATTTTGCAAGGTTCTTGTGTTTATCTTAAAATGCAATTTAAAGGTTTAACAAGGACGTTGTTATTAAAAAGAACTGCTAACCCTACCCCTAAAAAAAGAAAATGTAATAAAAATACTGTGAAATGTCCTTGCTCCATTAAATATCACTTGAGAAGTATTTGAAAAAAATAATTCACAGGGGGCTGTATATACGAGGCATGACTAAATATTTTGCATTCTAAGCCTCTGAATTTTGGCAGGTCTGCTCAGTCTGGTGTTAGTAATTGGCAGAAACATCCTTTGATCTGCTGAGTGTCTTCATGAGATCCCTGTTGCTCAGTGACCTTGATAAAGCATCATCTCCTCTGGAGATCCTTCACACAGTCCATTAGGCCAGACTGTGGCGTGCTTGTGAGGGCTTGGGCATCGAAAACCCATCTGCTCCAGGGACAACTGCTCAAGCTGAAAGCATCATGGAGTTCCACCAAGACAAGACTTTTGTTTTCTTCTTCACAGCTCAATTTGAACAACATTGATCTACAGCCCCTGACTCATCCTATCCATAGAGATAAACCAGATTGTCAATTGTAATCTAAACAATAGCTGTCTAAGTCTTAGTTCTTAGTAGGGATTATCTGATACGATAACCATTTAGATTATTTTTAAGGTATATAATCAATATGATAGCATAAAAAATGTAATGTCATGCTGAACATTTTAATGTGTTAAGGCAGATAAGAAAAAAAGTTTACATTTTTTTAAGAAGTAAAATACACAATAAAATGAAAAGCATTGATTTAACCAGTTTTAACATATCTGAAGGCAGTTAACCGAGATATTTATATTGTCATAATATAATATAATATAATATAATATAATATAATATAATATAATATAATATAATATAATATAATATAATATAATATAATATAATATAATATAGAAAGTCGCTGGTTCGAGCCTCAGCTGGGTCAGTTGGTGTTTCTGTGTAGAGTTTGCATATTCTCCCTGCATTGACGTGGGTTTCCTCCCGGTGCTCCGGTTTCCCCCACAGTCCAAGGACATGCCGTACAGGTGAATTGGGAAGGCTAAATTGTCCGTAGTGTATATGGATGTTTCCCAGAGATGGATTGCGGCTGGAAGGGCATCTGGTGCATGAAACATGTGCTGGGTGAGTTGGCGGTTCATTCCGCTGTGGCGATCCCAGATTAATAAAGGGACTAAGCCGAAAAGAAAATGAATGAAGGAATGAATATAATATAATATAATATAATATAATATAATATAATATAATATAATATAATATAATATAATATAATATAATATAATATAATATAATATAATATAGGTGACGAAGTGGCGCAGAGGGTAGCATAAGAAGGTCGTTTGTTCGAGCCTCGTCTGGGTAAGTTGGCGTTTCTGTGTGGAGTTTGCATGTTCTCCCTGTTTTCGCGTGGGTTTCCTCCTGGTGCTCGTTTACATCCACAAGTCCAAAAACATGTGGTACAGGTGAATTGGGTAAGCTAAATTGTCCGTATGTGTGTGAATAAGTGTGTACGGATATTTTCCAGTGATGGGTTGTAGCTGAAAGGGCATCCTCTGCGTAAAACATATGCAGGATAAGTTGGAGGTTCATTCCGCTGTGGCGACCCCGGATTAATAAAGGGACTAAGCCAAAAAGAAAATGAATGAATAAATAATATAATGTAATAATTATTTTATGCATTTGCACATTCTCATCATGGCACAATAAAATAAAATAAAATAAAATAAAAATAAAATAAAATAAAATAAAATAAAATAAAATAAAATAAAATAAAATAAAATAAAATAAAATAAAATAAAATAAAATAAAATAAGTAAATTAACAAAATACAATGATCAAATGCATTTTTATTAATTTAATATCTAATATTAATATCTGAATATTTTAATATATTTGAATTTAAATATTTAATACTCAACATTTGTAAAACAAACAAAAAATACAATATAAATAAGATAATATAAAAAAATAAAATAAATAAACTGACATTGATGTGACTATGGATTTACTGTGCTCTCCTTGTTCCAAACCTCAATCTAAAAAGCACTACTGGATTCCACAAGTTCCAGTTGTTTTCTTTAGCCTTATTTGAGAGGTCTCCAAACCAAAGTACAAGACATACTGTATATTGACAGACAGAATCATTTGCTGGAACTGAGTGAGCTTTCTCATTACAGCAACACAACAGTGCACTACAGTGTATCTAAAAAAAAAAACTACAGTATAACAGGTCAGAAGAGTCTTTTTGATTGAGCCATTACAACTGATGTACACTTTTCTGTAACACCAGCAAGACATTTTTTTATGTTTAGAGTGAACAAAGAACCCCAACCACAATACTTCCAAATTTTCGCCCAAGTCAGACTTGATAATTATGTGTTGCACTTTGGAGCAAGTTGTAAGAGCTAACTAACACTTTCCATCTTGTTACTTTGAAGTAAAATCCTAAAAATGCTCATGATACAAAGAATCACTAGAAAAGTGAATGGTAATCCCTGCTTTTCCAAGAAAAAAGTAATTATTCTAGCGCTTTCGGCCCTGTGGGTGAATGAACTGTTACAGTGCCTCATATCAAACCATTTCTGCAGTTGTCACAAAATAATTGCTTGGAGACCATCCAGGCTGCTGACAGATCGGGAATATGAGATTAATTTGGCTGAAGATGTATGGCAGGACAGTGTGGAAGTCTATGTGGAAATCATCACACTCATTAATTAGAGCCGGACAGAGGAAATCCTATCCTATTCTCACATTCACTCTGCCATTTTTATTTTATTTTAATGAAAGTATGAGTCGGTGAGGAGGGTCTGTGCTGTTTTTTGTCTGGCACGAAAGTCCTGAGCTTTCATTGTGTGTGTGTGTGTGTGTTTTTTTTTTTGAAGACTTTCGAAGATTATGTGTCACTATTGGCTAATCATGGAAACCTTGCAATTGTGACATTTTTGCAGTGGGATGTTGCTGAATATAGTCAAATGTAGTCAAATGTAAGCCTTAGCAGACACATTGTCGCAACTGCTGACATTGAAACACACGCATTCACATGGTGAGACACATGGACTGAGTGCTAATTAAACCAGCTATATGCAGAATAGAGAAAGCCTTGTTATTGGCGACACCGGTGGCCAGAAAGTGAACTGCAATAAAAAACGTACTGTTGAGACAGGCGTTAAAATAAATAGGGAACGAATAGTGGTCATGAACTGGCTTTTTTAAATATTGTACTGTTTTCTGCAGTTTGTTTACAATGATATCAAGATTCTAACATAAAAACATAATCATTTATAAATAATAGGTAATTTTTTGTCTTGTTTTGACCCTCATTAGAACAGACAATTTGAATGAAGTGGGGACAAACAAACAAACACACAAACAAACACACAAGAACAAACAAACAAAAAGTTCTTACTGCGCTAGTGTCCCTAGAATTAAAATAGTGTATTAATTTTCTAATGTTGAGATTAGAAATCCATCAAATGAATGCAAGGCAATGCTTTTACATAAAACAGAATGATATTGTGCAAGAAATTAAGCAAAGTGAATATTTTAAGGTTAAAGAGAACATATAGTACACCATTATTTGTGGTACATTCACAAGTAAACATTGTTTTACTTCGAGTCCTTGTAAGATGGAACTTAAATAAAGTGCTTCTACTGGTGGTTTGTCAAGCACACTCACCTGTGTGAAGCACACCTCAGAAATGCTCTATATATTTTTTTCTAGAGATATGGAGTGATTTTAAGAACGTGTCAGGTGCAAACTGTAGCAAGTGTCGGTTAAAATGTCTGTAAGATGAACGTGTGTTTTTACAGGTGGTTTGTCAAGCCCACTCACCTGTGTGAGGCACACTCAGAATTGCGGAATGTTTTGATGATTTTGAGGTGTGGTGTGGGTGTGTGGAGGGGTGGGGTGGTTTGGGGGAGACGAGTGGTGGTCCAAGGCTTATTGTTATTTATCAACTGGAGGAGTATTGAATAAATGCAAGATAAGGGACTCACTTGCTTGACTCACTTACATGAAAGCAGACTAATTTAAGCTCAATTAAATTACTATGGAGATATATTCTTTGCAGCTAGCCTGTTCCAGAACAGTCTAACAATCAAGCTAAGATTAATTAGTGATTTATCTGTTAGTTTGCTGTCAATGCTACTAGAAATGTAAGTGTTTTCCAGTCACTCCATGTTCTTGGCCATTTACGACCATGAGAATTAAAAATACGTACGTTCAAATATATTAGCAATAAATTGTATATATGTTCATAATATATGGTCATTCTACATTTGTGTGTGAGAAAGAAATCGATAACAGAGATAAAACAGATATAACGAAATGCAGTTAAAAAAAATCAGGAAAAGGACCAAAAAAATCCAACAAAATTTGACTCCTTCACATAAAAAAATCAGGCTATAGGCAAACTAGCAATAGAAAAATGTCTAATTTTTGAAATTTTGTAAGACACTGTTTACACAGTGGCAATAAGAAAGTGATTAAAATAATATATAATTTCTGAGAGTGAAAATGAAGAAGTGTGCAGTACCTTGCACCCACGATGAGTTCATTCTGGCCTGGGTCAAAGGTCAGCTGTGAATAATCGACAGTGCCTTCAGCTCTGAATCGGTGGATCCATGGCTCGATGTCTGTAGAACAACAGAAGACACATGTCAGCGCACATCAATAACAGTCTCTGCTCAATGTTTTCTTAATATATATTTTCCCTTGGTTTGTGGGTTCTGGAGTGTGTTGCTTTGTGTTTGTGTACGGAATGCATATCAGATGCTGTGGCGCCTGTCATATTAACCTCTGGCCTCTGCATTAAAGCTTCAATCTTGGCTTGTCTAACATCTTTTTTGCCTACCTTCTTCTGTGTAATGTGAGAGCTGCTGGGTTTGTGCTTCCAGTAATGCTGTCATATGTTATGTTGTGCTACCGGCGATCACTACGTGATGTAGTTTCACATAATAATAATAATAATAATAATAATAATAATAATAATAATAATAATAATAATAATAATAATAATAATAATAATAATAATAATAATAAACTGAAAATGTTACCAGTTACTGGTGAAGCAAACAATTTTTTAAAATATGTTTCAAAAAGTAATTATCTTATTGTTTTGTAAAGGCAACATACGATTATGGACTATATGTAATAATAATAATAATAATAATAATAATAATAATAATAATAATAATAATAATTCTACATTAAAACTATTTAGTTTTTAGTGTCACATAATATCATAATATTAAATCAATTATACTACTCAATAAATATTTCTTTATGTACTATATTGGCCTTCATGCAATGGACACAGCATAAATAAAAACAATCTTAGTGAATGAATTAAAAATAACCTACAAGCTTCCGTCAATGAAGTTGTTTTATTTGAAGAATCAGTTTAACAGCTCTACAGCAGAACAAAGACTCCTCTAACTCTGATGTGGTTGTTTTTCTTCTGAAGAAGAGTGGCTCAAGCATACAAAGGAAAGCCGGAATTCCCTAAAGATCCACAGCATCAGTTACCACAATGTTCCTCCATAAATCTTGCAAGTCTCTATGGGATAAGCTCTATAACTTCAGCGTGAGTGGAGCTCGTAAGTGAATATGGAGACATTTGATTCTCCTCTTGGTTCTCCAATGTTTTTGAGAAGCGATTGTCTGCAGAACAAACCACTGTTATTCAATGTCTTGCTTATTTAACCTAACTTGCCTGGATAACATAATAAGCTAGTTAAGTCTTTCAATTGCACTTTAAGCTAAATACAAGTACTGTCATCATGGCAACAACAAAATAAATTAGTTATAATATGCAGGGCTTGACATTAACACCCGCCAGCCCGCCAAATGCGGGTAGATTTCAGCTGTGGTGGATTAGACAGACACCCACTAGCCACCTTGGCCATAGTTGAAAATCATTTTTAAATTGCCAGAGCTGCCTCGTCACTACAGATTAGAATTTTAGTTAAAGACAGTTTGTCATTATGCATGCAAATGTGCTCTTAGAACCAAGAAGCAGCACTACTGGTAACTGTTCACGCGAGCAAATAAAAGCAGGTGAATACCGAATGAGAGGATGATCAGGCGCATGGTGAGACACAGGCGATTCTCGCTTGCTGACATTGTGAGTGAGGCACAGCTGATGTGATGAGCGCAATTGTTTATAAGCGCCTGTTTTTCTTGCGCAAAACAACCATGCCTGGAAACACAACTGGTGGGATTGTTTCTCTTTGAAATTGATTGGGAAAGAATGGTGCTCGTGCACCCACTGTCCTGCTGATCTCCAGATTTTTGTATGCAGCAGCGGTTGCCGCTTTAGCCTTTACCAAGCTTTGAACAGATTATTACTGAGCCTAATGTTAACCGTGTGAACGTGATCAAGCTTTCACTATCGCACACAGAATGTTTTTTTACCTGCTTTGTTAGTTTAGTTAATATGGTTTAATTATCATCGTTCACAATAACATGAAACTCTCCATTTATCTATAGTTGCCTGATGATCTGGGACTTTTAGCCTGGACAGACTACTGTGTATAGTTTTAGATAAATAAGAATACTTTTTTAAAATGTCAAATGTTTTTTAAGAACAGTATTGTTGGATGAAATGTGCATGTATACGGCTATATTCAGCTTGTTTTGACATTTTGACATTTAAAATTTGTGGCAAAGAAATAATTAGTTTGGTGTGGCCAGAAAAAAAAAATCCTTAATGTTGAACCTTAAAAAGTCATGTGAAGTAAAAACAAAAAAAGGTTAAGGAGGCATGTGGACGTGACACATAATTTAAATTAAGTAATTTTAGCATGCCAAAGTTAAATTTATGCATCCAAAATCTGTTTTCCCAACAAAAAAATTTTCCCAACAAAATCACAGTGCCTAGTGATCAAAAATTTGTGAAAAAAAATAAAAATAAATATATATATATATATATATATATATATATATATATATATATATATATATAAAAAACAAGGTGATTTAAATAAAAAATAAGGAACATCCTGGATCTGTTTAATGTATTATAGAAGTATTGTATTGGGTTTCGATACTCCAAATCAATAGACTCGGACTCAGCTCGAGGGCAAAAAAACCTGATCGGGACATTCCTAATTTATATATTAGGGGTGGGAATCACAGGCTCACAATACAATATTAGCATAACATTTAGCTCCCGATATTAATTTATCACGATTTCAGCAATAATGATATTGATACCATTCATGATATATCATGATATTTGTAAATGAAAAATTTTAAGTAAATTTGTCAGAAAAGCAGAATTTTTCAATTTAGTGGAATATACAATTACGAAAACACTGTCAAAATAGCAATTTCTTGCTTTCTAGTTTTCTGTAAACTTATTTCAACTTGGCCATCTTATTTTGATGTATTTTATGCTTAGCCCTGGTTTCTTTTAAATCATGCATTTCCACTAGATGAATGTTTTTCTTCAAGAACAGTAACTGATCAGAATGCTCATAGAAGTGAGCAGAGACTCCTCTGAGCACTTATAATGTCTCCAGCAGTGGAGAACATTAGTTATTTAGCCATCAATTAAAAAAGTATTTTTTAACCGTTTTTTATTTCCTAAATATTTTCAGCCAGAGTTCATCTCACTATCATTGTAATTCATAAACACACATTTATTATGCACTGTACATACAGGTGACAGACTTTTTTAAACATCTGCAAAGACAAGTGAATTATACTAATAGTGTAATGTTAATTTAAGGCCAGCACATACAAGAACAGTACATTTAAATTTAGCACACTGTTTCTCAACCATGTTCCTGGAGGACCACCAACACTGCATGTTTTGGATGTTTCCTTTGTCGGTCACACAATAACAGGTCTTTTAGTCTCTGCTAATAAGGTAATGATCCTCCACTAATGTGATTGAGAAACGTTGATTTAGCAGACACTTTTGTCCAAAGCTACTAACAAAGAAGAGGCATTGAGCAATTCATCAAGAAGAGGCAAAACAAACAAGAAGAGATGAAAAAGAAGAGAGAAAAGGAACAGTTAGTGTTCAGAGATGTAAGAGTTGAGAAGTGTTTTCAGTTGTCATGTGAATGATATAGCAGTAACAAACTAGTCAATAATATTACTCAACTTTACTCCACAAATACATACAGAAGAACCTGTCTCTTTAAGATTCTTTAAGTCGAAACCTTCTGCTCAATCAGTTTCTGACTTAGGTTTTAACATTTCATCTGCTTGTTGTTTTTGTAATGTCAAAATAGCAACCAAAAGCCCCACTCTCTTTTGGAAAGCAACAGCTCATTTGCATTTAAAGGGACAAATAAAATAGCTTTTGCTTACACCCAAATTGTGTAAAATTTGAAAGTTTTAATAAATGATCTTTGGCATATTATAAGCTGAAACTAGAGGTTTATTTTACATTGTATACTAATATCAAATTGACCAAAATAATAGCATGTGCAGAACTAAAATATACTTGCAAAAACATTTAATTCAGCAGGCTTATGTGTGAAAGAGCCACTTTAGCAGCTTCACATGTCTTGTAAAAATAGCATGAAGATGTAAAAGAACAGGCACTTCCAAAATTCAACCTCAGCATGGAAACAATTTAACCTCGAGAAGTCTTACTTTAGCTTTTCCTCTTCTGTTTTCTTAAACTGTTAAGCTGTTTCTTTTAATAGACGTTAATATGTTTGTTCATTTCAAAGAATCTTTATGTACAGGAAGGAACATCTGACAAGCCACAGCTGTGTAAATCCTGGTTCTTTAGACTCTTAAGTTGCATTTAAACAAGTTGTCTAACCAAAATTACAGAGGGAGGAACCCAAGACAAACTTTTTATTAAACGTACAAAAAAAAACTTTACACAGAGCGTGTATTGTTACCAAATGGTGACAATTAATGCTAAATAATAAAAAATGCAAAGACTAGCATGTTGGTAGTTAAGTATAATGTTGCTGTAATGATTTAACACTTTTCCAACATGAATTAGCATGCTGCTAATATGCTTAACATGTTTCTAGAATGTTTCTAACAGCTTTTACACATGGCTTAACATGCTGTTAGTTTGAATTCATGTTGCTACTTTCTTACTTTCTAACAGTGAAAACTTTAATCAGCATGTTGCTATACTGTAGATGTAGCAATGTGCTAGCATTAAAGTCTTAATGTTTTTAAATGTTAATATGTTAATATGTTTTTAGCAGATTTTAACCTGTTGTTTTCATATTTTACCAAACAGTTAGACAGAACGGATGTCATTCTGCCTCCTGCAATTAGAAACATGTAAATGCATAATGTAAAAATAATAGCAATAAAGAAACAAGGTTAACAGGTCAAAAAATTGAATTTAGAGTGCATTCAGCTTAACTGAAATGTTAGAAAGCACTCAGTTAGGAAAGCAAGATAAAGATAAATGTGAACATAAATGCAAAAACATGTTCATTTTACAGTGTTTTACTTTTCCCACTGAGCCATGCAATACAGCAAAAGCTCTGACAAGCCTGTACAGACACTCTGACTGATCATAAGATACAAACTGTACCTGTGGGGAACCATCTGTTTCTTAAACCTGTCATTGACAACAAAACAAAAGTCTTGTTTTCCCAGAACCAAAAAAAAAAACCCTTCTCTCAAGTCTAAACTAAATGCAAACCTGACTCACTATGAATGTGCAACATCTGTCTAGAACATTACTGCACAAACTGGCAGTCATGAGCCGAGTGCGACACAAATAAAATGACAATTTGGTCATTTATTCAACTTCATTTTCTTTCCTTGCCATTTCTACCTGTTGAAGACAAAATTAACCATTTTAGGCATCTTGGAAACTGGTAGCCATTGATTCTATAGATTATTTTTCCCTACTACGGATGTCAGTAACTACTGGTTTCCAACATTTCTCAAAATATATTTGTTTTTGTTAAATAAAATTGTTAAAAGAAACTATTTTTATACCATTTGCAGGTGTGTAAATAATATATATATATATTTTTTTTGGCTGAAATGTCTTTTTATTATCTCTTTATAGTTCATAAAAATATCTAACAATGAAACTTTTTTTATTTCTTGCATTTTAAAGAAGGGATGGTCCACTCAAAACCAAAAGGTACTTACTATTTACTCAGCATTAAGTGGTTACAAACCTTAACGATTTTCTTTCTTCTGCAGAACACAAAATAAGCTATTTTGAAGAAAGATGAAAACATTTAACACTGACTTCTACCGTAGGAAAAGCAAATACTGTGGAAGTCAATGGTTACAGGTTTCCGTCTTTCTTCAAAATTTTTTCTTCGGTGTTCTTCAAAAAAGAAAGAAACTCATACAGTTTTGGAACCACTTGAAGGAAAATAATAAGGGCGTACTCACACTAGGTACAGTTTAATTGAACAATGCCCGGGTACAATTGTCTCCCCATTCCAGACAGTCTGTACTGTATTTTTACCTTCTGGGCACACTTATATCATCAATGCATCAAAAAACAGGATGTGAATTGTTCTCGCTCAGCACAGTGGAGATGGTTAGTTAACATTAATTATATTGTTTTGTATTATTTTTAGTTGTTTGAGACGCAGTGATACACAGCTGAATATTTTGCAGAACAGATCCACTGCTTATGACGCTCATAAATTTTCATAAAACTCATTGTGTTGCATGTATTATGATGTTTGCTGAAGCTGCCAGCAGAAGTGAAGGGAGGGTTTTGAATCTTTGATAAACTATGACATGTCCTGTTCATTGAAAAGTGAAAATGAGTAATAAATCCATATTAAACAGTCACTTAAAAGTGATGTTGTTTCATCAGTTTCAACCGAACTGCAATCAGGCCCACCTCTTCAAACCAGCCAAACGAATCACACTCAAGGGCAAGGTTTGGATAGCCTAGTGTGAGTACATCCAAAATGATGACAGGGTTTTAATTTGTGGGTGAACTATCCCTTTAACACTTTTTGACATCCACTGTGAAATGAACCGCTGTAACAGCTGGATAAATGACCTAAATTAATGAAATCTCAATACCTTTGACAATACTATTCTGCACACAGGAAAACCAACTGTCCGCCTTCTCTCTTGAGCTTTTTTTATTCTAAATGAACATAGATTACTGGGTCCACAGGCAGCAGTATGGATTTGAGAGCAGAGGTGCTCCATTTAAGAAGAAAAAAACAAAACAGTGTCTCTTTTGGTCTGGATGGACATATGCTTCTCTGTGACTCAACCCTTTTTATTGATTTTTTTTTTCAGAGAAGCTGCTAGGAACATTCTCCACTATAAATGCAGACTTCAGACTTGATTCAAAAAAGGCAAATTTAAGGAGAGAACAAAATGTTTCTCAGCCTTCAATTCCCTCTAAATTGGCTTACTGGGTGGCCTGACAAAGTCTGAAAGGTTTAGATAAAAAATAAAAAAGGTCCATCAATCACTCCTCTCTATATAGGCTTTGTCACGATAAGCACAGCGCTGCCGCCGTGTTTGACTATAATTACAGGGGAAATGGTTTCACAAGGCATGGAGTTTCAGAGAAGCAGAAGGTATTTATTAAGGCAATGTGCTAGTGACGTTAATTTAGCGTGTGAGAAGCTTTAGTAATCGATGTGCTTTTATCTGTATATTGAATCATGATTTGCCAGTGTGATTTTCAGACATTCTTTGATTACTGGACATGTATCTAACTTATATTTACTGTTACTCAGGTGCAGGGATGGGTATCGTTAAGATTTTAACTGAACTTTAAAATTCTCTTATCAGTAAATTTTTTTTTTATTATTATTTATAAACAAAAAACAACTAATTAAACAGAATTAACAACTTTATTTTATTATTATGTTTTTAATTTAAAATAAAACCAATAATTGTAAAACAAATAAATATATATATATTTTCCTGTAAAAGAATGTACAATGGTTTAAAGGAAAATGACTCTGTTTTTAACTATTCTTCTGGAAAAAAATCAACATGTTTGTTCTGACAGAAGTCGGGATTTTTCTTTGTTTATTGTGCTCCCTGCAGTTGAAAATACTCTCTTTGAGTTGCAAAATGCAGTTAAATGAGATAATGTTTATGATTTTCTATTAACGCATTCACATAAATGAGTTAACAATAGCCGTGTTTCCACTATTGTGCCTAAAGCCAGTGAGCCAAGGCCAATCATGTTTCCACTGTCACTTCCGGGGCCTGATCGGGCCAAAGCGGGGCTTTCTCAGGGCCAGCGGCCGGCCTTTTTCAGCCCGCAGAATACATTGGGTCAAAGAGGGCCAGCTAGGGCTTCGGGGTGGAGTGAAAGGACAGACGGAGTTTGCCCAAGTCTGTTAAAGATGGCATGCCGTCATTACACTAGTTTTCAGATCGCACACAAGTACATGCAGCAAACAAACAAATAAATAAGGGAAAGAAAACATATAGCTGGTCAGTTTAATATAGGCTATTCCATAAAACACCTTATAGGACAGGCGTCTTTGTGCTTATGATCGCCCTTGTGTTTCCCTTTTAAATGTAAGGCTGTTGCATAAAAAGTTTTAACTTGACATTTCGTTGCTTCGTCCTCCTTTCAATAGCGCATAATAATCTTTACACCATATTAAAGACACAGCAGCCAGTAAAGGTTGTCGAGAGTTTTTGTCAATTTTAAAAGGTGTGTTTGTGCATGATACATGCGCGTTGTGAGGCCTGTGTGTGTGTGAGGCCGGCCGATTTTCTTTTTTTATTTATTTTGGGGACAATACAAAATTTAAATACAACAGAAAGACATAAAACTTACAAATTACATGTCCACTTTTGGAGGCCCAAAACAATAGTGTCATATCTCGATAAAAAAGCCTAAGCTATATTGAAATAATTTAAAGAATTACAAATATTGGATATAATAAAATCACATTAAATAAATAAACCAATGTAAAACAAGCAAAAGCTAGCTATAACAATGTAGGTATATACAATAAGTAAATTAAACCGTTTTAAGCCATGTATAACTTTCATTTTTACAAAGGCCTATCTGAAAAAATAATTTAAATATTTTCTAAAAACAATAAACACCGGAGGAGGTTTAAAATATTATTTAACAAGTATTTGGATATGATGATATTAAGCAAATCGTGCAAACAGAGCTTTTTTGGGGTGAGTGAAAGCAGAATCTAGCCTACCTTTTTTCTGTCACCCAGTCCTGCGCAGCATAAAAAGTGTTTATGTTTTTATATAAGTGGTCAAATTAAAAAATGAAACTTTAAATGTAGAGCTTTATTAGTGGATAGCTGCTGAGCACAATGAAATATAGGCAATATTTTATTAGGCTACTTGCTCTTATGTGCTGAAACACTTAACACGTCTATCAAAACAAGGATGTTATAAAATACATTTCATTACATGGTTTTATATTATATTTAGATTATACATATGGATGGCTGCGCTCACTGCACTGGGTCCCTCCGTTAGTGGTGAGACCTAACAGTCGATGCACAATGCCAACAGTCGGTCGGTGAATAAACAAATATAATCAATAGAAATACATAGGTCTGTGTGTACAGACATATGATGTTATGCTGTACAGTAGCGTGTCATTTGTTTGTTTCGGTTGTCTTCATTTTAATGCTCTCATGATGATGCGATGGTGTGCCTTAAGCCTAGTTCACACTACAGGATTTTAAGCCTGATTTGAGCCCGATTTGGAAGTTAACCGACAGATCGGGCTGCGATCGGGAAGAAATCTGCGGGTGCTCGGATGAAAGCATCTGAAGCGTCATCGACAACTCGCAGACGGAAATCCAATATCTAGCATGCTGAATATTCCAGAGCAGTCGGCCGACTCGACCCCACGTGCAGTCAGATGTATTGACGAGCTGAAGACAATGAGAGAGCATATCAGCATAAGCTGAATGCCTGTGTGCTCAGGAGCTCAACAGAAACGTCTGTGATTGGCCAGAATGGGCATCGATACACTTGCTTCATTCTGCGTTAACACGGACACGAGTAGGCTATATTAACAGGGGAACTAGCATTCTGTAACTATTAAAATGACTATACTGTTCATTCTGACCGTTCACATATAAAATATGTCATATGTCACATCATATTTACATTCAAAGCTTCTACTGAGACATTAAAATTAAGCTTTGAATGTCTGTCATCATATTTGATGACACCATTACCCTAAAAATATTATCTTTTTTGGTAATACAGCCTATAAATATGTAGTTAAGAGACTAGAACACGCAAAGGTCTTGGGCTCGCTTTTATTTTCACAACAGGAAATATTTTCCGGCACAGAATTTGCTGTTTTGAAAGATATATCTGAAGTAAATTTAAGTTTTTGCTATCAGAAAGTTATGTTTATGTTAGCAGGAAGTTACTAGGCAAAAAAATGCACAAATATTTAAAGTCACAGCGAAAACTAGCAGACATGCATGCAGTCGTTTTGACCAATATGGTAATTAAAGGTAGAAATGCTCAGTTCTTTACTGTTTTGTAATTTAAAATAAAAATAACAATGTTAGAAAGAAATACACAGATATTCAGGAAACGTCAGGGTGTTATAGATATGTTAATTTTATTTCAAAGAGTTATTAAATTACAAAAACTAAAAACTCTCTGTGTATCAATCCACTCAAACCTTGCAGATGAGCGATTGATCCGCTGATGCATCAGCTGATTGACGATGTTTTTAAATGCTCCCTTGAAAGCTTGAAACGCTATCAGTGATGTACACAAGCAGCCAATAGTGTTCAGCTTTTTCTGACGACTCCTCCCTCAACATTTCATTGGCTGTGGTTTGGTAGCTGGACTGAGATGTTGGGGTACGAGTTGTTGTCAGATCTTGTAGTGTCTCACCCCCCTCTTGTAGATCATTTACATAATGTCATGTAGTGGGAACACCACAGCGATCTGCCGATGTTTAAAATCATGTAGTGTGAACTAGGCTTTCTCTCCCTGATTCTCGCTGAAGTGGGCGGGTTGTATGACGTTTGATTCAGGGCACACTCTGGGGTTTGCGTGACGCGCAGTGAGCTACTAGCCCGACAGTGGAAACGCGACATGATTTCGGCCTCACTGCTCAACTTCTCGGGTGATTGGCCCAGCCCGGCCCGATAAAAGCCCTTACTTGCACTGGCCCAACAGTGGAAATGCGGCTAGTGTTTTGTGAGTTAACTGTGTTTTTAATACAGTTTGGGGCAACTTGCAATGTAAAAACAAGCAGTTGTTTTTTTTTTTTAATAAGCATTTATTATTAGGCTGTTCATAGGCTACTTGTAAATACAGCTGATGAAAAAGCATGTTTAATGTGTAAGATTTATTTAGACTACTGCAAAAAAAAAAAAAAAAATATATATATATATATATATACATACACTGTTTTTATTGTAACCTAATGTGTGTGTTTATTTAACTATTAATATTATGCTAATTTAATTTAATTTAAGGTTACCGTTAGCTAGGTAGTCAAAACTTTTCATTGCAGTTAATGAAGTTTTGAAAGATACTTTCACTTTGATACTTTTCACAGATTGCTTGCATTTCTGCTTATACAAAAAAACAACTTGTTGCGTTTGTTGCAACGGGCATTGTCGCTGTCCACTCGGGAAATACAACTCGTTTGGTTCACTCTGCAATCTTACGAGCTGTGTGAGCGCGAGGCTGTGTCGCGAGCCATGTGTGTGCATTAATCGTGAGCCTCTGCTAAGTGCACGCACAGCCGAGAACTGTGAAGGCTTTTATATTTGATGCGCTCACCGGAAACACAAGCATTTCTCATGTGAGATTATCAAATATCAAATATCAAATATCGCAAATTAGAAAAGGAAGGTCAGTTAAATTATGCTACTGTAAGTAATGTTTATTCATCAATAATTCTCCAGTATCAATAGCAGAACCGTTAACGTCAGAGCTTATCGATACTTCGGTTTTTTAGAATGTAGCACCAATACCGATAAAGTATCGAGTTTCGGCAGACATCCCTACTCAGGTGGCACGTGCTTTTATTCACAGCGACTTAGAATTGAAGAATAACTGCATAAGTTGCAGTTCAAAATGCCAATGATACAGAGATACAGAGAACATAAATATATAAAGCAACAATAGTTTACACAATATATATATAGTATATAATGTGTGTGCATGAATATGATGTAAGCATACATTTATTATATATACAATGACGTTAAAACTAGTTTGTGTATAACATATATATATATATATATATATATATATATATATATATATATATATATATATATATATATATATATATATATATATATATATATATAGTTGAAATCAACATTATTATCTCCACTGTCTATTTTCTACTGCTTTTATTCTAGCCAAAATAAAACAAATAAGACTTTCTGCAAAGAAAAAAATATTATCAGACATACTGTGAAAATGTACTTGCTCTGTTAAACATCATTTGTGAAATATATATATATATATATATATATATATATATATATATATATATATATATATATATATATATATATATATATATATATATATATATGTATTTAATTCAAAGGTGGGCTAATAATTCAACTGTATATGAATTATATAACTTGTATAAATATAAGTACATTTAGAATTGAAATCATCAATAATAACTGCCATTGAAAATGATAAAAATTACCATTAAATAAGAATATAGTACAATGTATTGTTCTCAAAACATTGTTTTTTTTTTTTGTATTTCACTAAGGGATCGTCTGTAACAGCAATTTTAAGTAAACGAGTGAACCATTTGTATGTAAGTGTTTTCACAATGTAAAACAAGAGCTGTTCATTTCCAGTAATGTGTATAATAATGTAGGACATTGTGCTTAAAGTTTTGCCAAACGTCTGTTTTAAAAGATCAAACTGAGTTTAAAGCATGTACTGTGCTTGTAGTTTTGCAGACTTCATATAACGCATAGGCAGATGGCTGAATGGTTTCACTAAATGTGTCAAAAGAATTAACGTTAGTGTCTAAGCATTTTGAGAAAAACTGTAAAATATTATCATATACCTGTTGATCAAACATTTTATCCAGAAAGATAAACAAAGAAGAGAAATCTGCTATACATATACATTAGTTATTGTGTAGTCTTCACAAAATGTCTATTTATACCTATTTACAAGAGCTTGCTCAGAAAACACAGCATAATCTGAACTCCAGATGATAGGGCCAAGAAGGGCAGAAGGAGTTCAGTGCTTATTTTAGAAGACTTAGTGGAGGAGTTCAACAAACACATAAGAGAAAAGCAGCAAGCGCCAGTACCCGCAGATCCCAGCACGCTCTGAATAAATGTTTTTCCTGAAGAAGGGTTTTGTTTGTGAGAGCTGGCATGCAGGTATTTGGTTTTTGTGGCAGGGCAGCTGCTAAATGTGTAGACTGGGGCTTGTCCATGATTTGAAAGCTTTGGTTCAAAAGCTCAGTGAGACAGGACGAATTGCATTTTCAAAACGGTTCCAATGGAGCGTTATGCCTGTTGTATTCCAAGTTATTGATTTTTTTATAACCTGCTTATTTTAATATATTACCAATATGATATTATATAATAAACATGCATATACAGTGCATCCCTAACGTATTAATAGTGCTTCACTTTTTCCACATTTTTTGTTACAGCCTCATTCCAAAATAGATTAAATTAATTTATTTCCTCAAAATTCTACACACAATACCCCATAATGACAATGTAAAAAAAAAGATTTTTTTGAAATTATTGCAAATTTATTAAAAATAAAAAATCCCAGGATCCCAGGATTTTCGTTTGGAGAAAACTAGGCACAGCTCATCACCAGACTAATACCATCCCTACAGTGAAGCATGGTGGTGGCAGCATCATGCTGTGGTGAAGACTAGTCAGGATAGAGGGAAAGATGAATGCAGCAATGCACAGAGACATCCTGAATGAAAACCTGCTTCAGAGTGCTCTTGACCTCAGACTGGGGTGACAGTTCATCTTCCAGCAGGACAATGACCTAAAGCACACTGCGAATATATCAATGGACTGGCTTCACAACAACTCGGTGAATGTCCTTGAGTGGCACAGCCAGAGCCCAGACCTAGATCATATTGAACATCTCTGGAGAGATCTGAAACTAGCTGTACATCGTCACTTCCCATTCAATCTGATAGAGATTGAGAGGTACTGCAAAGAGGAATGGTCAAAAATTCCCAAAGACAGGTGTGCCAAGCTTGTGGCATCCTATTCAAAAAGATTTGATGCTGTAATTGCTGCCAAAGGTGCATCAACAAAGTATTGAGTAAAGGCTGTGAATACTTAAGTACATGTGATTTTTCAGGTTTTTTCAGGTTTCAAAAAATCTTTTTTCACATAGTCATTATGGGGAATTGTATGTAGAATTTTGAGGAAATAAATTAATTTAATCCTTTGGAATAAGGCTGTAACATAAAAAATGTGGAAAAAGTGAAGCGCTATGAATACTTTCCGGATGAACTATATATGGGAGGGCTGTGTATGTTTATGTATGCACATGTGTGTGACAGACCTCCCTGTCGCCGCTGGGCATGAACACCATTATCACTGCATTGACTGTGCATATTTAATGAATAGGGTGCTAATTAAAAGCATTGTGTTTCAGCCTTGTGTGTGTGAGCCGGGTGTCAGACACTGAAACTCACACTCCTGTGACACAAACGGTGAACTGGTATATGTAGAAATCAATGGGTTAATTAGCTACTAGTTTGCATTACTACTCACCAGGTCACGTTTACAGACGTCTCCATTCTCACTTACAGTCAGAGCTGATCACTAAAGCTGAAACACTGACCTTGCCTTTCCACTCCATTAGCCCCAATAGACCCCCTTTGGCTTTGACATTCAGCTCCACAATTACTTACTGAAATCCGCCTGCTAAATTTACATTGATTATAATGCTTGTTCTCCAGGCAAGGGAGTGTTGTAATTTAAGCTGTGGGGAAGGTGACTGAGTTTGTCAATGCAATTAGGTCTCTATGATTTAGGCCAATACACGGGTTTTAGGAGAATGGATTTAGTGCTGTTAGAACGCAAACATTCAAGGACTATTTTCAAACACACAAATCAAAACTCACATACAGACTAAACTAAACAAAACCACCAACAGTCACAAAAAACTGAAATAAAATAGAAATTTGAATTATTAAGCAGTAATTGTGTGGTGGAAAAACAGTTTAGAGAAACAGCTGTAGAAGGCACGTTTACAGCTAAACATATCGGTCAAGTAATATTTATTATTTGAAGAAGTTTCATCATTTCCTTGTAATACTTCATAATACTTCATAATACTCGAAAAACTCTTTTAAGTTGAATTAGTAAGGTTTTGGGTTTAGTGTTTGTTCAAATGTCATTTTTATTACTAAGAGTTTTGCACAAGAGTAAGCTGTGCAAACATTAAACTTTGCACTACACTATACATGTTCTTTAAACTTGAGTATACTAGAAACTAAAACTATTAAAACTAAATGGAAATGTGTTTACAAAATAAAAGCCAAGCTAAAACTATCAAAACCATTAATGAAACTAACTAAAACTAAACAGCAATGTATGTGAAATATGAAAAAATAAAATATGAAATATTGAAAATTTGAAATAAGAAAATAATACTGATTAAAAAAACTATACTATTAACTATTATATAGAGTTCTATAATGTGAAAATCTATACCTTTACTCACATTACACCCTGCTTTCAAAAGACCTTTGGGTTCAAGTTGTAGAAAAGCACAGTTTAGAAGAAGGCTACAAAAACATTTCAAAGGCCGGTAAAGATATTTGCTATGTGATTTGATTTCAGGCTGTAAGACAAATAAAGTCATTATTTCAAAGGGTATGATGCTTTCCATAGGCACTGCAGTAACGATATGACAATTAACTATAACAATAACTTTAGTGCAGGGGAAACAAAGAGCTAAAGTGGTTTCTAAGTTAGCAGGACTGATCATTTTTATTATTCATCTACCGCACCAGTTTCCAAGAAAGTGCTATTTTTATTCTCTTGAACAAATGGAATGGAAACAGTGTTTTATTTGCTAATGTTTTATGCAATATAAGTAAATTCTCAGCTTTGGGTGGAAACATAGCTTTTAACAGTGCTTATATCAGCAAGCACCATTAATTAACATGCCAAATAAAGTGCAGAGCTCTCGGTGCGGAGGTGTGTGGGACAGAAGTGCTGACCTGTGTGAGAGATGAGCGGGTGTTCAGCTCTGTGGCAGGGGGACTCCGGGGCCCGTATGGCCCCCCGGCAGGGCACTCCTCTGGGCATCAGCAGCAGCAGCAGGCTGTGCAGCAGGACGAGGCCGTGGGCCAGGGGCCTTCCCTCCGCCATGGGGGTCCACGGGACACTGCTCAGTACTGCTGGGACAGGGGCATAGGGCACTGGGCATCTACCACGGAAATCTGATGAGAGAATGATTAAAAAAGGAGAGAGCGATTAAAGAATGTGATAAGGTTTGATTGATTTCTCTGGTAAAACATTAGAATAACTTCAGTAACCTTCATTATTCAGTCATTTGAAAATCCTATTATGCAACCGATAATTATTTAAAGGACCCAAACATAAGAACTGCCTGACCATGCTGTATATGATACTGATTATTACAAGGCTTACCAGCAGTTATTGTAAATTATAAAAAAAGGACATAAAATACATAAAACGAGTTGATATTGCAGTATTTTACAAAATGAAAAGGGATATAAAACTATAACATTAAAATAAATGATAGGGTTTATGGACCATTGTGATAAATAAGTAAATAAGTTTGAAACAAACTTTGCAATATTTTGTTATTCTTTGATCTATATTGTGATATGAATACAATTTCACCAGATTACTTAAAGATCTCTATTTGGAAAGATACTGTAAATCCTTTTAGATTGACTGGGATGATTTTGTAGGGTAGTGCATCTGCATTAAATCTAATAAACAATCTACAAGCATAGATAAATACAGTATAGAAATAGATACGATTGAAATAAACAGTAGCTACAGTTGAAATCAGAATAATTAAACCCCCTTTGAATTTATTTATTTTTTTAAATATTTCCCAAATGATGTTTAACAGAGCAAGTAAATTTTCACAATATGTCTGATAATATTCATTCTTCTGGAGAAAGTCTTTTTTTTCACTTTGTTTTACTTCAGCTAGAATAAAAGCAGTTTTTGTAACTTTTTAAAAAACTTTTTTTTTTTCGATCAAACCACAAACCATCGTTATACAAAAAAAAAATACAAATCTTCTCTCCATTAAATAGAAATTGGGGGAAAAATAAAAACGGTGGGGCTAATAATTCAGGGGGTTTAATAATTCTGACTTCAACTGTATGTTTCCATCCAAAGATGCAAATTAAATGTATGCACAAATCTGGAATATCGCATAAAAGTTGAGCACATAAAGCAGCGTTTCCATCCAATTTGTCAAAGGGAACAAAATCTTCACTTCCTGATAAACTGGTGCCAAATATCAAAAGTAAAAATGAAATTTGCTGTGGTCGAAAAAGTTGCGTGAATCTTTTCCTTATTTATTAAAGGATTTGTGCCTCAGAAGGCAATGCTGACACGCGATGTTTGAAGCCATGAAGCACGGAGCACAGATGATATTGACTATTCTGGAGGTAATAACACTAATACTGAAATGGTTAAGGTGTTTTAGAGTGACCAGAACAACATTTTAGATGTTCTACAGTGTGCTCAGCCTGCTGGTTTGTCCATTCACACATATTTTCACACAATAACATTTTTTTTTTTTTCATCACATGATCTCTTATAAAAAAATCACATGATTTTTTTAATGTGCATACTGAAATTTGTTCGGTAAAAGTGTTTCCATTGTAGTTTATGTGCATATTTTCTTATCGAATAAAAAGTTTATCCTACTCAGTTGTTTTTTATCCACATTTTCAAAATTTATGCGCATCTTAGCGTTTCCATCAACCTTCGAATAGTTGGATGGAAACATATCTAATGTTTGATCATTTTCTGAGTCTAAAGGCTGATTTATACATCTGCTGGTTTATACCCATGGTGCATGCCTTGCACGTTGCTGTGCATTTATGCTTCTGCGCGCTGTTTGTGTTGCTCTGCAATAACACTTCCGAAAAGCTAGCGGGTAGTAGATTTTTATGTTCCTCTGTGTCGTGTTTCTTTACTGGTGTTTTGTTTTTTCTGAATGTTACCTTAACGTACAAGTAGCTAAAACTCGCTTATTCTGAGGCAGGAGCCAGCGGACGTGCAACAACTTTATCATAAGGTAAACACAAAACAAAAGTTTCCATCTAAAGCTCCTTCATGTGACTCGATACTTGCTGCGTAATGAAATACTTGCTCCAACGGATTCACGCGGCTCTCACCCCCACCCACATTTGTCGGCGCTACAAAGCTGACCAATCACAGAGCTTGTGCTATGCATCATTGCAACGTGTTACATTTTTTGAGAGGTGCGCGATGGCCACAACAAGGGGTATGCGACCACACAGAGGCTGCACCGGAGCATACGCGTGCACTTGACGCAAGAGTATAAATCAGCCTTAACTGTATTCAGGTGTAGTAATCGTATAATAAAAGTAAAATGCTAAAGTTATAAACAGTACAATTTCTTACGCCTAAATGCTTTTAAAATCCCTTTAAAGTCACAGACCTCAAAAACACATGCAAATGATAAATTGTAATACAACACTGACAGTGAATGATCACATTCAGTGTCAATTTCAATATAGCACTAGAGCACATACTACATTTGTTAAAACATATCAATGATAAAAAAGAAAAGCAACCATTATTATTATTATTATTATTATTATTAAATTTAATAAATGAAAGGATGAAGAGTTTATAACAAGACAGAGTAGAAAGAGTGTGTCAGAGCCAGTGTGCAGCCAGATAAAGAAAATGCAGCTGTTGAGAGCGTCACATTCATCTTCCAAACGTCCTGCGCTCTCATCTCTGACCTCCGGCCTCACTTCCACATATCAACACAGGGGACTGAACTCCATCTCCTCTGAACAGCACACACATACACACACTGCAACAAGGCCTCACAGTGCTCACACACAGCCAGAAAAACTCACAGGCTCAAGAGCTACAACTCTGATATTTGGCCACAAAGAACAATCTATAAATAGCACAAGCTTATTTCCTTCTCTTTTTTTAATAGTTGCATACTACTGATTAATATGATAAAGTTAGTCATAGACTTAATCAGTTTTACCAGTGTTATTTTAGTGTCACTGAGACTTTTTTTGAAGTGCTATTTTAACGTTTTCTGATTTCATTTTCATTAGTCTACTGAGAAAAAAAAAACACATCAGAGTTACAAGATGTTAACTACTAATTCTGAAAGAAAATGTGCTGAATTGTGAGATAAAAACAAAGAAAATGCACAAATTATTCTTTTGATTATTTCAGTTGTCAATTTTTTGGAGTTGGCATGCAGCATGAACACAGATTGGTTGTTCTTGTTGATTGCTGTTTGTGTACACTTGTGTTTTATTCTGTTTCTTGTTTGTATTTACCTTCAAGTGCCCTTGGGTCTTTAAAAGGCGCTACATAAATAAAACATATAATAATAATAATAATAATAATAATAATAATAATAATAATAATAATAATAATAATAATAATAATGGATCAGTTGGCGTTTCTGTGTGGAGTTTGCATGTTCTCTCTGTTTTCATGTGGGTTTCCTCAGGGTGCTCCGGTTTCCCCCAAAGACATGCGGTATAAATGTAGGTGAATTGAATAAGCTAAATTGTCCGTAGTGTATGAGTGTGAATGCAAGACTGTATGGGTGTTTTCCAGTGTTGGGTTGCAGCTGGAAGGGCATCCGCTGTGTAAAATATATGCTGGATAAGTTGGTGGTTCATTTCACTGCGGCGACCCCTGATTAATAAAGGGACTAAGCTGAAAAGAAAATTAATTCATGAACATTGTTGTTGTTGTTTTTGTTATTCTTTTTATATATTAATTCTAATGTGTTCATTATTTACATTTTATATTTCATTTAACTTGGTAATATGATTTTTTTTTATATTTGAAAAATAATTTCAAATTATAAAAAAATACAGAAAGGTTTAACACTGAAATTCAGGGATGATTCTGACATATTTACTTTCAGTTCATATGTTCAGTTTTCAGTTATGAGTTAAATAAAGTGTGTGTTGTGACATATAAACAGCATGTAGCTGCAAGAAATAAGTCATTGTGAAAACTAATTATCTTACTCTTTTTTTTTTTCAATTATGAGTTTTTCAAAATTCAGAAATGTTTCCTTAGTTTATATCTTGACATTTGAAGTCTGATTAAAACATTTCACAGACTTGAACATTTATTACAACTGACTTATGCTTTGACTTCCCACTAACATACAGTTGTGACTTAATTTATTGCAATTCTAGCTTTATATCTCACAAATCTGTGTTATCATCTCACAATATGGTGTTTTCTGAGTTAAAAGAAAATTGCAAATATGAAGAAAATTGTAGCATAAATGAACAATTAGCAAAAAAAAAAATTATGAGAGAGCAGCTGCAATTATCTTTAAAAATTCTGATTGATTGATTGATTGATTGATTGATTGATTGATTGATTGATTGATTGATTGATTGATTGATTGATTGATTGTTCAGTTAGATTAAGTCAGTGGGATCTGTGCGGAAATCAAGTTTCAAAAGGGAGCTGATTATAAGAGAAAATCTAACAAAAGGGATTGTAGATTCAGTAGAAAGCTGTGGCTCCACACTGTCCAGCATCTACTAACAGGAATCAGTTCAACAAGACAAGGGGATGTAAAACGCCATTTTCATGCTCTACAGACACGAGTCTCCAGACCCATAAACAGGCCATTCAGATCTGCAGTGTGTCAGTTATTGAGTCCCTGTGGGCCCTGTTGATGAGAGCATCTTTGTCGTAATCGAGTTTTGTACTGGCCTTCGTGCAGACTGACTCAATTTCATCTGTACTGATATAGTGAAGAGAGGCAATCCTATGGAATGGAAGATGAAGGGATTTTGATTGACAGAACATGCATTGCAGTGGTACAAGTGCTTGTCTTTAACGTGGTTCTGCAAAGTCCATCCAACAGACCAGGAATCTTCATAACACAGATGTACATTTTACTAACCCAAAGAAATCCAAGAATACAACCTGGAGGTTATTCTTATACAAAATTATGACTTTCTCAGAATTCAAAATTGCAAGAAAAAGTCTGTTGTGACATATTAACACAAAATTATGAAACATATGTTCAGAGTTCTGAAACATAACATTTGGATTTACATGACATATGTTTGGAGAGACACTTGAGCTAAAAACACATTGGAAAAAGCCAAAAAACAAAAACATTGTGTCAACATTGTCTCAGAAAACATATGATACAAAATGATAGTTTTCAATCATTATTTCCTTTTATTTCAATCTTTTTTGTAAATTTCCTTTAAATATCAAAACATAATTGTAATTTTTAATATGCACGGCTTTCCCAGTACTGGGTTGCAGCTGGAAGGGCATCCGCTATGTAAAATATGCTGGATAAGTTGGCAGTTCATTCGTCTGTGGTGATCCCTGATGAAAAAAAGGACTAAGCCGAAGGAAAATGAATGAATGAATGAATGAATGAATGAATGAATGAATGAATGAATAAATATGCATGGCTTAAGAACTTAATCAGCTTTAAAGGCAATTTTCTCAGTATTTACTTTTTTTGAACCCTCAGATTTTCAAAAAAGTTATATCCAGGCAAAATATTGTCCTAACATAAAAAATTGACCCTTATGGCAACATCTTGTAAATCTTGTATTTTGACTTTTGTGTTACAAAAATGTTGAGTTTATCTTAACATAAACTCAGTTTCCATTTCACAGTTTTTGAGTCTATTCTGACTTTTTTCTCAAATTAACTCAAAACCACAAGGAATAAATATGGAATTCTAGAAAAAACAAATCATAGCTATGAACTTAAAATTGTGAGACAAACTCAGATTATAAGATAAACCTGTACAGTTTGGAATTGCAAGAATAAAAAAGTCTGCATTTAGATCTCCATATAAATTAATAATACTAATAGTTCAGTGGGGGCGGAGGGGGTTTAAAAACTCTCTTTTTATAAAGCCTATATTTCAGGTTATATTTATGTCTCAAAACTATGACTCTTTTCTCAGATAAACTCAAAAATTTGAAGGACAATTTTAACAAGTTTCAGACATAATCTCAGAATTTTTTTTTTTCAGTTTCACTTTTACATTTACATTTACATTTAGTCATTTAGCAGACGCTTTTATCCAAAGCGACTTACAAATGAGGACAAGGAAGCAATTTACACAACTATAAGAGCAGCAGTGAACAAGCGCTATAGACAAGTTTCAGGTGTGTAAAAGTCTAAGAAGCAAAACATTAGTAGTGTTAATATACATAAGTTTTTTTTTTTTTTTTTTTTTTTTTTGAGAGAGAGAGAGAGAGAGAAAGAGGGCACAGTGGTATAGCCAGAGAGGCAGTTGCAGATTAGGAAGGAAAGTGGAGACTAAACAGTTGCGTTTTTAGTCGTTTCTTGAAGACAGCAAGTGACTCTGCTGTTCTGATGTAGTTAGGGAGTTCATTCCACCAACTGGGCAGATTGAATGTGAGAGTTCGGGAAAGTGATTTCTTCCCTCTTTGGTATGGAACAACGAGGCGACGTTCATTCACAGAACGCAAGTTTCTGGAGGGCACATATATCTGCAGAAGTGAGAGCAGATAAGAAGGAGCACAGCTAGAGGTCACTTTGTAAGCAAACATCAGAGCTTTGAATTTGATGCGGGCAGCAACTGGCAGCCAGTGCAAACGGGTGAGTAGCAGAGTGACATGTGCTCTTTTGGATTCTTAAAAGACCACTCGTGCTGCTGCGTTCTGAAGCAGCTGAAGAGGTTTGATAGAACTAGCTGGTAGCCCGGCTAGCAGAGAGCTGCAATAGTCCAGTTTGGAGAGGACAAGAGCTTGAACAATGAGTTGAGCAGTATGTTCAAATAGGAAGGGTCGGACCTTTCTGATGTTGTAGAGTGCGAATCTGCAAGATCGAGCAGTTCTAGAAATGTGGTCAGAGAAGTTTAGTTGGTCATCAATCGTAACTCCAAGGCTTTTTACCATTTTGGATGCAGTGATGGTTGCTCGATCCATCTGGATTGAAAAGTTATGGTGAAGAGTCGGGTTGGCAGAAACTTCAAGCATTTCCGTTTTCATGAGGTTAAGCTGGAGATGATGACCTTTCATCCAGAGTGAAATGTCTGACAGGCAGGCTGAAATGCGAGCTGGAACCGAGGGATCATCAGGGTGAAAAGAGAGGTATAGCTGGGTGTCATCAGCATAGCAGTGGTAGGAAAAACCATGTTTCTGGATGACAGTTCCTAAAGATGCCGTGTAGATAGAGAAGAGAAGTGGCCCAAGCACAGAGCCCTGAGGTACCCCAGTGTTTAGATGCTGTAGGTTGGACACCTCTCCCCTCCACGACACCCTGAATGACCTGTCCGAGAGGTAGGAACTGAACCATTGAATAACAGTGCCTGCGACGCCCAGTGACTCAAGCGTAGATAGCAGGATCTGGTGGTTTACAGTGTCAAAAGCAGCTGATAAATCCAGCAAGATGAGGACAGATGATTTAGAGTCTGCTTTAGCCAGTCTGAGATCCTCCACGACCGAGAGCAGGGCAGTCTCAGTTGAGTGGCCTTTCTTAAAGCCAGATTGCTTGTTGTCCATGCTTGTTGTCCATGAGGTTGTTTTGAGTAAGCCTTTTTCTATTAGGCTTCCGAAATTCCAAGTTCGTTTTAATTAGACAGTTACACTCAAACACAAAATAAACAGCAACACATTGAATCCCAATATACAATATAGAGTACAGGGATTTGATTTATTTTCCTTTGTGAATGGCAAACATTTGCAGTACAACAAATGTGTGGAACATTAAACCCATATTTCTTTTGAACATTACTGATGCGACCAATGACTGCATTGCATAAGAATTTACATACTGTAGCTAGCTGCTTTGCTTAAATATGGTTCCGCATCATCATTCAAGCAGACAGACACACAAAAAGAGCATAGAAATGCTAAGAATCAAATTAGTGTGAATGACCAACTCGTCATTGATTAGAAAAAAAGTCCATTAGAGGCATTTTATGCAAGCTCATTTGCTCTGTGTTGTAAAAATCCTTGTAAAAAACAGATATCTAAAGTTATGGTGCTCCTGCAAACATTTTGAGTTTAAATCCAAGAGTTAAATATCCACGATGTTATGATTTCCTTGAACAAAAAGCAGAAAAATAACACCTGCAAGCTTAACCAATTCCTGCCATGACAACATAATGGCTGGTTGTTAGTCAGGGTGTCATAAACAAGATTATAGTTTACTTTAATCATAGCTGCACATGACAACATGACATGTTCCTGCTGCGGTCTAGTGTCCATCACAGAGGAAAATATCAATTTATGTGACATCGCTAAAACAGGCTAAGAGTTGCTTCCTGCTAAAAACCAGTTAAACTGTCTTCCTTTAACAGAGGAGAAGTAATGGGAGAGAACAGTGGCCCAATATGAGCTCATTATTTCTACAGAAAAACAGGGATACTCTACATATTACAGTCTGCTGTTTTCTGTGCTGAATCATCTTCGGCAATAAAACCGAATCTGGTTATGTCTTGAACTGAATTTAAGAGAGAAATAGAAGAGATAGTACAGCCAAATAATGAAAACTCATGTCCTAATTTACTCAATCTCATGTCATTTCTTCTGGAGCTAAAGAAAACGGTTAAATAATGTACTAGGTTTAGTACTGGAGCTTTTAAAGCTTTTTTAAAAGAGTGAAGAAGAACCCTTAAAGTAAGCTAAAATTGGAAGTATCTGAAGTAATGTGATACAGAAGATTTGATATGATGACAGACTATAATCAATAAATGCAGCAGAAAGATTACAGAGTCAGTGAGTTACTTAACTCTTTTTTTTGTGTGAATGAGCTATTTTGTGAACTGAATTCATTTTATGATCTGAAGGCCAGCACACACTGTGTGATTTTTTATAATTCTAAATGATTGTAGCATGTCTGTCTGCACGAACATGGCTCTCATGTTACACAGTAAGATCTCAGCTGCCATAATGTCAGACTGAATGACAATGAAGATGCGCCAAACACAAAAGAAAACTCCCTGCGGAGTTTGACGTCATCCATCCGTGACACTTTCACTGTCCTGTGTTCAGAAATGATTCCTCACAACAAACGTAAACAATACGTAGCAGTAATCTTGCACACAGCGTGCCTCAATAATAAAACCTGGAAGAAAAAAATAACAATTTTGACATTTCCCCACAGTCATTTGAATTGTCGCATAGATTGCGTCATCAGATTCAGTGCTCCTGTTGGTTCTTGGATTGACGCTGCTATCACACTACAGCAAAGTGTCTGAAATCTTGTCACACTGGCAGAACTTCATCCGTGGAAAAATCTGATCGCAACAGGTATTAAGCAGCTCTCTATGAACATGTCAAACCAAATGATCAAAGATCACCGATTTCAGCATAGGTTTCAGGAATCTTTTAGGATTTCCCAAATTTGTCTTAAATGACAAAACTGTGGCTGAAATCTCACAGTGTGAGCAGGGCTTGACTTAAGAGAAAGATTCATTCATCAGTTCTCTCTTGGACTACTAAGGCGTAAAGTTGTTCATTCAATAATGAGGTGTTAATGTACATTAATTGTTATTAATAAAAAAATGTCATCAACAATAACAATTAATTTACATTAACAGCTCAGACTGTATTTCTGTCGACTTCTAACTGTATAATTCTGTCCATTTCTGATAGTTTTGCAACAGTTTTATTATATGCTTCTGAAACTAGGTTTTGGTTCCAGCTTCAGTACTTTACTGAAACATCGATTTCCATGAGTTGCCAAAGTTTTTCCCCTATTGTATGAATTGAATTTATTTCAGCTTTATTCTAAGATAAATACTATATATATATATATATATATATATATATATATATATATATATATATATATATATATATATATATATATATATATATATATATATATAAAGAATCAATCAATCAACCAGTCAATCAACCAACCAACCAACCAACCAACCAATCAATCAACAAGAATAATCAAATGAATATAAATTTATTACATTTATAGTATTATGATACTACTTTTTAAAATAAGAGTTACTCAATGAAAACAGCTTTTTGTTCCAAAAATTGAGCATTTATGAAAGATGTATTATTATTATTATTATTATTTATTATTATTATTTTTTTTTATTAAATTTTCCTAAATTGAGGCATCTAAGGTGGCATGGTGGATCAGTGATTAGCACTGTTGGAAAATGAATGACTGAACAAATGAATGAAGCATCTAAAAATATCTGGTTTCAAGTAAAAATAAAAAATAAAATAAAATAAAATCAACTAAAAAAATCACAGAATCTACCTAATTACATCCATAAAGACTGATAAAATGTCATCTTTTTGGGTTAAATAAAAGGTAAAAATTTCTTTAAAGCAACAACTGCAGATAACCAGTTTTAACACTGCATTAAAGTGAGTAAATGAAACCAATTTAATTTTATGTTTTATTTTTCATTTGAACCATCTCTTTAAGGTAGAATGAATAGCCATAATCAAAAGGAAAAAAATAAAGAGCAGATTTCAAACCAGTTTGAAGG
Source organism: Danio aesculapii (assembly GCF_903798145.1). Classification (NCBI taxonomy): domain Eukaryota; kingdom Metazoa; phylum Chordata; class Actinopteri; order Cypriniformes; family Danionidae; genus Danio; species Danio aesculapii. Next base: position 25,294,321 of record NC_079458.1, read on the forward strand.
TCGATCAAATACAAATCTTAAACTATTACTAAACACTCTGGGTGTCATTCAATTCATTCAACAGACTCTGTACCCTCAAGGTCACTGACTAGCACAGCTATCATTCAAAGCCACAAGCAGGAGCTTATAATTAAACACTTTAAATGAACATACTGTGCGGCAGACCAAAGTATGAGCTCTTTTCTTTACATCCATGTTGTGCTGTTCTCCATGTTTGCACAGATGTCTCTTAACTGTGGAGTTCAAACCCACTTGTGAAAAAAGACGACACACATATTGCACCATCCTAAAAATGTTTCTTCTCCTTACGGAACAGACAACACACAAGACCGTAAAAACACCAGACTTTACCAGGAGAAAAGCCAATAATGGGACAAGACGGGAAATAGCGGTTTCCTACACTCTAGATCGACAGCAAGGAAACACAAACCAGTGCAGACAGTCACAGGCAGCTTTTATTTCCACTGCAGATCAATTCCAATCTTTCCCATCTCCGTCTTTCACTCTGACGTCTCCACTAAAATGGATATTTCTACCAAAACCCCTGAGGCAACTGGATTGAGGAGGCATTAGCAGCATCTGGTCTGGAAAAAGGCAAAAGCGCAGGGTCGTGTGGTTCAGGCCGCCTCTGGGCATCCAAACACACAAAGCATAAATAAAGGGCATTTTCATACAAGCTCCAGAGGATTGTACAAAGCTCAGTCGTTCCTGAATCAGACCTCTCCATCTGGAGGTAGATCCTAATTGGACATCGGTGTTAAAACTGTAACGGTCCTCGGTCCTCAAACTGTAAATGATGGGAAATGTACATCCATGAGCTGTGACAGGTGATTTTATGAGCTGGTTATTTTGAATGTGCTAGACTTTTGACATTTAGTATACTTATTCTTTCAAAAAACACTAGACTTTTGTGAATTGGCTGTTTGCTGAAGCATTTGATTTAAATGTTACAGTAAATGTAACATCTTCTTATGTAACTTCTTTGGAGTTTCTTAGTCCAAAAACACCTTTCATTGAAGACAAGCTCCAGAAATTCCAACTCATTTATAGGCTTTGTTGAAGGATGAATACCTTGTTTTGAAGTGCTTTCTTGACTACCTTTTCATGACTAAAATGTATTTTTGACAGTGCTCAAAACAATTTACACTCTGTTTACATCTATATTTAGTTTTAGCTTATCGTAGTTTAGAGATAATGAAATGAGACAGAAATGTTGGATGATTCTTTTCACCTGTGTCTTGTTTGGTTTCTCATTTATAGCCTGTTTTTTTTTCAAGTAAAAAAAGTCTATGTATATAGATAATTTTGTCTCGAAAAATTGTACAAGGAAGAAAATAAATACATGAAACAATGTTTATTTTATATATACACTGTAAAATCCAACAGTCAACTTTATCATATGAAATGAGTGTTGTTAACTCAAAATTGACTGAAAGTTAATTCTACTCATTTGAAAATAGTTTTGAACTCAGTGTTAAAGGTAATGAGTTAATTAAATAGCTCATAACTTTAACTAGAATGGAGTAAGTTCACAGTACTCATATAGATTAGTTTTTTAACTGAAATGGTTTGTTGTAATTGGTTTTCTCAAATGGTTTGAGTTGCCTTAACTTATCAGGTATTACAGTACACTGAAAAAAGTGTTGCATGCAAAACTGTTGCAAACAATTTATTTGTGTTGAATTTAAACAAACAAATTTAATTGAGCAATGTTCAACTTAATTTGTTTGTTTAAATTCAACACAAATAAATTATTTACAACCACTTAACGTAAAAAAATTGAGTAAATCCGAGGAATCATCTTTGAATAATTTTTTTCAGTGTACTCAGTTGGTCTGAGTTCTCTTCATTTATTGGGTTTTACTGTGCTCACATTGCTTCTTTTACTCAAATGGATTAAGTTCACAGTACTCATTAGGTTTAATTTTTGAACTCAAATGGTTTGTTGCAATCGGTTTCCTCAAATGGTTTGAGTTACCTTTTCTTAACTTATCTTCACTTTTGGGTTATATATATATATATATATATATAGATCACACAGTTGTTGCAGATTTGTCAGCTGCACATCCATGACGCAAATCTCCCGAACTGGTGACTGTGGAGGGCATTTGAGTATAGTGAGTATAGTGAAGAAGTTGGCGAAAAACTAAAAATCCTGAACAGCTCATAGCATACCAAACTCTTCTGTCTTCTTTCTCGACTGAGGTTACTTCTGCAAAGCAGACATACTTCCGTCAGAAAGTCAACAGTGCCACCAATCCTCGCTTGCTTTTTAAAACATTTTCCTCCCTCCTCTATCCTCCTCCTCCACCCGCATCCTCCACACTCACTACTGATGACTTTGCTACATTCTTTTGCACCAAAACTGCAAAAATCAGTGCTCAATTTGCTGAACCTACAACAAACACGCAAGATACACCACCAACACCACACACACTCACCTCTTTCTCCCAGCTCTCTGAGTCTGAGGTGTCCAATCTCGTGCTATCAAGCCATGCAACCACCTGTCCGCTTGATCCCATTCCCTCTCATCTCCTGCAAGCCATTTCTCCTGCAGTCATACCAACACTGACTCACATAATTAACACATCTCTTGACTCTGGTCTATTCCCTACTTCATTTAAGCAGGCTAGGGTAACCCCTCTGCTAAAGAAACCCAACCTGGATCAAACGCTACTTGAAAACTACCGACCCGTATCCCTGCTTCCATTCATGGCCAAGATTTTGGAGAAAGTAGTGTTCAATCAAGTCCTAGACTTTCTTACTCAAAACAACCTCATGGACAACAAGCAATCTGGCTTTAAGAAAGGCCACTCAACTGAGACTGCCCTGCTCTCGGTCGTGGAGGATCTCAGACTGGCTAAAGCAGACTCTAAATCATCTGTCCTCATCTTGCTGGATTTATCAGCTGCTTTTGACACTGTAAACCACCAGATCCTGCTATCTACGCTTGAGTCACTGGGCGTCGCAGGCACTGTTATTCAATGGTTCAGTTCCTACCTCTCGGACAGGTCATTCAGGGTGTCGTGGAGGGGAGAGGTGTCCAACCTACAGCATCTAAACACTGGGGTACCTCAGGGCTCTGTGCTTGGGCCACTTCTCTTCTCTATCTACACGGCATCTTTAGGAACTGTCATCCAGAAACATGGTTTTTCCTACCACTGCTATGCTGATGACACCCAGCTATACCTCTCTTTTCACCCTGATGATCCCTCGGTTCCAGCTCGCATTTCAGCCTGCCTGTCAGACATTTCACTCTGGATGAAAGATCATCATCTCCAACTTAACCTCACGAAAACGGAAATGCTTGAAGTTTCTGCCAACCCGACTCTTCACCATAACTTTTCAATCCAGATGGATGGAGCAACCATCACTGCATCCAAAATGGTAAAAAGCCATGGAGTTACGATTGATGACCAACTGAACTTCTCTGACCACATTTCTAGAACTGCTCGATCTTGCAGATTCGCACTCTACAACATCAGAAAGGTCCGACCCTTCCTATCTGAACATACTGCTCAACTCATTGTTCAAGCTCTTGTCCTCTCCAAACTGGACTATTGCAACTCTCTGCTAGCCGGGCTACCAGCTAGTTCTATCAAACCTCTTCAGCTGCTTCAGAACGCAGCAGCACGAGTGGTCTTTGATGAACCCAAAAGAGCACATGTCACTCCGCTACTCACCCGTTTGCACTGGCTGCCAGTTGCTGCCCGCATCAAATTCAAAGCTCTGATGATTGCTTACAAAGTGACCTCTAGCTGTGCTCCTTCGTATCTGCTCTCACTTCTGCAGATATATGTGCCCTAAAGAAACTTGCGTTCTGTGAATGAACGTCGCCTCGTTGTTCCATCCCAAAGAGGGAAGAAATCACTTTCCCGAACTCTCACATTCAATCTGCCCAGTTGGTGGAATGAACTCCCTAACTACATCAGAACAGCAGAGTCACTTGCTGTCTTCAAGAAACGACTAAAAACGCAACTGTTTAGTCTCCACTTTCCTTCCTAATCTGCAACTGCCTCTCTGGCTATACCACTGTGCCCTCTTTCTCTCTCTCTCTCTCTCTCTCTCTCTCAAAAAAAAAAAAAATTTTCTACTAATGTTTTGCTCTTAGACTTTTACACACCTGAAACTTGTCTATAGCGCTTGTTCACTGCTGCTCTTATAGTTGTGTAAATTGCTTCCTTGTCCTCATTTGTAAGTCGCTTTGGATAAAAGCGTCTGCTAAATGACTAAATGTAAATGTAAATGTAAATGAACTCATTGTCATTTATAACATGTGTGTTATCCTGCTGGAAGTAGCCATCAGAAGATAGGTACACTGTGGTCATAAAGGCATGGACATGGTAAGCAACAATACTCAGGTAGGCTGTGGCATTTACATAATGCTCAATTGGTACTAATGGGCCCAAAGTGTGCCAAGAAAATATCCTCCACACCATTCCACCACCACCAGCCTGAATTGTTGATACAAGGCAGCCTAATTTAGCCTTTATTGTGCCTAGTAAAATGTATAGCACAAATATGAAATAGAAAATAGAAAATTTTGAAATAGTATTTTCATGTAAAAAAAAACTATTTTACCAACAAAAACAAATATTATCTTCACTGCATAGCCAGCCATTTTATCATAAAATAGAAAAAGAAAGAAAGAAAGAAAGAATCTGCTGCAATCTTTAACTGATAAGAGAAAACCAGAGGCAAAGCTGAATATTAAAGAAGAACTCATTGAAGTGATTGAAGTGAAAGCTGGTTGAGCAAATAACTATCACGGCAGTTTCCCAGGTGCAGCGTGTGCATGTCAGTCAGTAAACATTTACTGCTTTTCAAAGCAAGAAAGGAATTTTCCGCTAGCAACCTCTTTATCCTCAACAGATATTTTTTCTCAGCCAGACAGAACCATTTCCATCTCGAATCTAATACTGCTTCTGGGTCCAGTGCGCTCTCAATCTGTTAAACCAACACCGTTTTAACAGATTGCACATCTGAGCACACAACATCTGTCAAGTATCAGACAACAGCCAAGTGCTAATCTTCAAATCTTACACGCTGATCGGCTGAAGTTCATATTACTTGAAAAAGAAAGAAAATAAGTAATCTACACACAAACACACAAACACACACACACACACACACACACACACACACACACACACACAAACACACACACACACACAAATGCTCTTCTTTCTCCCACACTTTGACAGCCAACAACTGAGTGAAATTGATGGAGGGCTTGTCTGGAATGGGATTCAACTTGAGCCACAATTGCAGGCTAGTTACGAAAACAATACTACTTAAAGACTGACATATTGAGGGTTATGTTCAGTGCAATAGCTTTGGAGCTGTTAAAGAGTTTTGGGATGGTTGGCCACATACAAAGTCAGATTTAAATCTGGGACAGCAAACCCAGCAATTTCAGCCCGTCACACCCTGACTCTCCCGAGGTATCCAGCCTTTATTTTTAACTGTCTGTTTCTCTACGTAGCCTCTGATGGAACTAGAGCTGACTATCCTTGGGTATATAATAGAAGAAGCGTTCTTGATGCTGAAAGCGAGCCGTGGCTGTGTAGTTTTGTGGCTCTCTTTAAGAGTAACAGCCCATAATCACAAGGTCACTGCAACAATCACACTGAAGCATTTTCAAAGCCATTGAGAATAGCCTGAGGTTCATACACATTGAAACAAAACTATTTGTTAAGATGCATTTAACCTGTGCCTTGAACAAACAACTACAGGTCAAGGCTGAATTTTCGCCAGGACACACAACTATAGGCTATTAAGAAGTCATTAAAAATACATAGTTCACATAAAAATGTAAATGTGCTGTTAATTTATTCAACTTAAGGCCAGCTGAAATATCAGTCACTTTTTTCAGCAGAAAACTTAAGATGATCCTTGATGATTCACCTTTTTTAAATATAAAAAAAACATACAGTGCATATCCAGTCAGAAATGTTATACCCATGGCTCACACACAAGACTGTTCTGAACAGACTGCTAAGGCTGTAGTTTAAATGTTATAATGTAGCATAGACTAACTGTTTAACTTCATAAGACCTCAGTGTTTTATCTGCTGTCATGATTATTAGTTTAGTTTCAAGAGTTCCCACTTAGATATGCTTGGCGTATAAAGCAGGTTTGGCATGCTGTCCCGGGAGAGAACCCTGAGCTCGGAGATATTTGAGCCCAGGGCTCCCGCCCGGTCGATAAGCATATCAGGAGATCCAAGATCAGGTAGGTCTCGAGAGCTCCCCCTTTAGAAAAGGGAGGAAAAGGAGGAGATGGGGTGGAAGGGGGGATTCTTCCAAACGAAGATAGAAACAGTAGGGAGAAAATTATCCATTTATAGTAAACTAGGATCACTCTGATTGGATTATTACTGATTACAGAGGAGTGGCCAGACGTGCTCAATCATATCACGTGCTCCTCTTGAAATTAGTTTATGAAACTTCACTTTGTCTGTATATTAGGGCTGCAAAATATATAATTTCAGCATTGATATCGCAATGTGATCATTCGCAAAAGTCGCATCGCAAGAATATGCAGTGTTGAGTCTGGATTACAATTTATCATTCAGCAAGTGTTTTTTGAGGCATGTGACTGTGTAAGGGTTGTAAAAGCATTCAGCCATATGAAATTGTACCATTTGTAACTTTGACAAAATAACAACGATTGATTTTGTTGAATTTTTTATAAAACGTAGACCAGGGCTATTCAATTAGTTTGTCATGGGGGCCAGTTTGTAAAAAGCATCACAAATGAGGGGTCGGAGAGATATGATTTGCAATATAAGTGATGAAACAACAGCATATAAGAGCCCATATGCTGTATTTTTGCTCCTTTAGACACCCACGTTGACTTTTTCTACATTAAATCTTTGTATTTTGAAACTACATAACAATCACGGCATTGTACAATGTGGCTTTTTTTACTAACATATTCAAATGTTGTATTTCGAAGCACAACATAATCTGCAAACACATTCATATGTTATGTTTTGAACTGCGTAACAAGTAGGGAAGCAAAGATTATAGATTTTGGTTTTACGATTATAGTCTAAAGAATAATCATGGTTTCACGGTTATTACAATTATTATTCATTTAATAAATTCAAAACACTACTAGTTTAGAAAATCACAAACAAAACTGCTTATATTTTAAAGTGTTGTTTATTGCTGCTCAGTAACCAAATACAGCACAAAATATTAATCAAAAACCAACAATAGTCCATTTCACTCTTTGGACTTCAAAATAAATGAAAAAGTTTTTGATTTAAACATGAGTGATACTTTTACAATGAAAATAAATGACAGAACAATGAATAAATAAATACAAAAATAAATAAAAAATAGTATTAGTATAGTAATGTTAAATTAAGCTATAAATTAGAAATTATAAAATTTAAGCTAAATTTCAAATGAACTGTTGTTATTATCTGCGTTCATACATACATAATTATTTTAATAATTTGTAATAATTCGTCTACATATTTTTTGTTTATATTGCACTTGAAAGCCACGCACATCTCACCGCTACAGCATGAGATAATTTCTACTGTGTGTGCCTTCTACTGTTTGCGCACCGCTCCCAATATGCGCACGTCTCCATTGGAAATAACGAACTTGCGTGTGGAAAAGACGCAATATGTGAACGGCCTGCTGCTATAGTTAATCCAATGTGAGTGCGTATTGGCATAACTTCACTTAGTTGCAGCAGTTTTGTTCCATGCAACAGAAACACGCCGTTGAGAAGCCTTAACGATTAATTAATCATAATGAATTGATGCACGGTTAATAGTGAAATCGGCTAATCGTTGCATCCCTAATCGCAATATCAGTGCATTGAAGAAATGGCCTTTTCTACAAACACATTGTGATGAAATTGTATTCATATCGCAATAAACAGAACAAAACACTGGGGACTTGGCTGGTGTGGTGTGGAGAGGAAAGCCTTTCCTAAACCAAAGAGCAGTGTGCACAGAGGTGGTCAATAGGCCCTCTGCTCCAGGGGACTGGCCGCTGGCATAAAAAAGACTGATTTTAAAATTACTAATTATATAGTAGGATAGAGACAGGAGTTAAACATAATTATGAAGGTAAATAATTAATATTACTTGTATAATTAATTAGTATAAGCAGACCCAGATTGGCTAATCATGAGGACCTGGAGAATTCCTGGTGGGCCGGTCCTTTTATTGGCCGCTAGGGCCGGTGTCCCTAGTTGCTTGCACTCTCAGCGGTCACACTTTTTAAAAATTTTTTATTTATTTTACCACAGTCTCACTCTTTTTATTCATTGTTTTAACGCAGCTCTGCGCTTTTTTTATTTTCTCACAGCCCCGTGAGCAAATATATTGTTATTGGTTGTCGGGGACGAAAGTGGAGAGGTTTGGGGAGTCATGGAAGTGAACAGCGGACAGGGGAGGAGGGCAGTTGAGGAGGGGGATCGGTAAAATGAGGTGCCGGTTCAGATTTCAGGGGTACCGGATCTGGCGAGTTCTGGCACAAATTAAACCCTGAATTAATGAATATTACTCCTGCTCAATGAAAATCAGATGATTCACTACATTAATAAATCTGACATAACTTGATCAGAAATCTAAAAAGGGGAGAAAAAATATTAAGCCATCAATAGAAAGTGTGGTTAAAATAATGTAAGAATAATGTAAAAACAGTGCAATACTTGTTTTATTCTTTACTCCACACACATGGGCATGACAGCATCACTGTGGTCCAGTGGTTAGCACGTTGAGTTATGACGCCACCGACGGTTCAAATCTTACCTGAGTAGTTTTTTTTTTTTTTTCATTTTTAGTGTTAAGACATATAATACTGTTTGGGTTACTTATGTAGGTGTATTTTACTTTTATTTTTTGTGTGACCACCGTTACAATATTCCGTTCTCATATTTTTGAAAAACATTTGAAGATCTAAAGCAGCTGTGTCCTTGAAAAGGACGTGATAGTGTCATTAGAAAATGAATTGGAAATGTTGTTATTTTAATATAGTCAGTCGTGAACTGAGGTGGGCCAGTCTAAGGCTTGAAACTCCAGGGCTGAAAAGGAGTCCCACTCCGGCCCTGAGTATAAGTATCAGTGTGATACACTTAAGAAGAGATAATCTTTAACATTTTTAAACATTCAATAATAATAAGCATATTATTAAAATATGCATAAACTAGTTTGAAAAGGAGTGGCTCTCCGTAGCACTCGTCGGAGCAAGCGGAGCTGCAAATCATCCAGTCCCCGTGGTTTGGCTTATTAATAGTTTTTTTTGCATATAGACGTCTGTGATAGTAGTTTTCACTGTGCTAAAGGTTTATGTGCATAATATTCATTGTTCTGTTAGTGTAAGTAAACGTCTTTTTGCCGTATTTGCTTAAAGGTTTTGTTTTGTCTGACGCACTTCAACGCTGTCATTTTAGTCTGCGCTCCACCCCTTGCTTGCCGCTGATGTGCAGGTAAAGTGAGTTTGCGGCTGTAAACACAGCGCCCCCCCCCCCCCCCCTTCTGTTTAAAACATGTATTGCGATTCATTTAACATTTGTACTGGTCTGAATCGTCACATATTTTAATCATTTTTAATATATTATTAAAATCAGAGTATTGAAGTCCGTGTAAACACACTTATTGTTAGTAGTTTGAAATCATATATTTTTTTCTAGGTTGGTCAAGTAAATTGTGGGACAATTATATAGTGGTTAAATATAATTATATAGTAGTACATTTTCTGTTATTTTATGGTTATTTTATTTCTATATTATAATGTTTTAATTGTATATACAATTTTTGCTAAACTACTCAGCAAAAGTTCCTATGTTAAACTTTTCAAATTGTTAAAGTGGACATAAAATGTAACCCAATTTAAAAAATGGAAATACATAAAAAATCAATGAATCACAATTACAAGTGAATGTTAATTAACCAATATTTTAATAGTGTAAATTATACTAATCCAGCATTAATGTTGCAACACACTAAGGCTTAATATGTTGTCAAAAATGTGTACAGTAATAAAGTTTTTCACTTTTGCTTTGTTTGCTACTGAATGATTGGTACTGAGTATTTACTTTTTTAACAGACATACCAATATTGATTTCACAGTGGGATCTGTTATTAAAAATCTTGAATGTGTCACATCTATCAAAACTGTTTCAAAGAACAGGCCAGAAAACAGCCTATTACTTCAAAAGAATGATTTTGATGTAAAAATCTTGATGACACCATAAGCAGACCTTGGAGAGCATCATAAAATAAAGGCGGTTCATGACCCCTTTAACAGAGACAGTGCAGACAACACTCTGCGATCTGTTTTATATCAGATGTCTACATCCCCCATGATTAAAAAGATAAATCACCAGTATATTCGACATATGAAGCTTTCAAGAGCAATACCAGCACACAAGCCAAGACCAAGGCTCCCAGGGCGCGCTACTGTCTTCCCCTTACTATACGTTTATCTCCTCACGAAACCATCACTGTCGGATAAAGTAGTCATCCTGCTATGCTGAATCCCCATCAGAGGAGAACATGAGTGCTGATGCCGAACAGGAGGAACATCATCCAACTCTCACTGTCAAGATACAAGAGGTGAAAAGAAGTCCAATATACATGTATCAGAAATAAAAATCGAAATAACCAAGCCACTAGGCAGGGGCCGGTATACGATTCCGACGGTATGATAATCTTGGATAAAATAAGTTCTTTTAAAATGTCTGGGTAAAAAACCTCAACTTTTTTATTATTGAACACAATATATTTTACAGTGCATCTGGAATGTATTCATAGCACATTATTTTTTCTAATTTTTTTATGTTACAGCTTTATTCCAAAATGGATTAAATTAATTTATTCATTCATTAATTCATTTACTTTTCGGCTTAGTCTCTTTATCAATCAGGGGTTGCCACAGCGGAATGAACCGCCAACTTATCCAGCACATTTTTTTACGCAACGGATGCCCTTCCAGCCACAACTCATCTCTGGGAAACATCCACACACACTCATTCACACACATACACTACAGACAATTTAGCCTACCCAATTCACTTGTACTGCATGTCTTTGGACTGTGGCGGAAACCGGAGCACCCGGAGGAAACCTACGCGAACGCAGGGAGAACATGCAAACTCTACACAGAAATGCCAACTGACCCAGCCGAGGCTCGAACCAGCGACCTGAGGCGACAGCACTACCTATTGCGCCACTGCGTCGCCTAAATTTGTTTATTTCCACAAAATTCTACACACAATAGCCCAAATTTATTACAAATAAAATGTATTAAAAATAAAAAAAACTGAAAAATCACATCTACATAAGTATTCATGGCCTTTGCCGTGAAGCTCTAAATTGAGCTCAGGTACATTCTGTTTCCACTGATCATTCTTGAGAAGTTTCAACAGCTTAATTAGAGTTCACCTTAAATTCAGTTCATTGGATATGATTTGAAAAGGCATACACCTGTCTATATAAGGTCCCAGGGTTGACAGTGCATGTCAAAGCACAAACCAAGCATGAAGACAAAGGAATTGTCTGTAGACCTCCAAGACAGGATTGTCTCGAGGCACAAGGCTGGGGAAGGTAACAAAAATTTTTCTGCTGCTCTGAAAGTTCCAATGAACACAGTGGCCTTCATCATCTGTAAGTGGAAGATGTTTGGAACCACTAGGACTCTTCCTAGAGCTGGCCGGCCATCTAAGCTGAGTGATTTGGGGAGAAGGCCCTTAGTCAGGGAGGTAATCAATAACCTGATGGTCACACTTTCTAAGCTCCAGCATTCTTCTGTGGAGAGAGGAAAACCTTACAGAAGGACAACCATCTGTGCAGCAATCCACCAATGAGGCTTGTATGGTAGAGTGGTCAGACGAGGCCCCTCCCCACCTGGAATTTGCCAAAAGGCATATAATGGACTCTCAGACCATAAGAAACAAAATTCTCCGGTCTGATGAGACAAACATTTTTGGAGTGAATGCCAGGTGTTATGTTTGGAGAAAACCAGGCACCGCTCATCACCAAGCTAATACCATCCCTAAAGTCAAGCATAGTGGTGGCAGCGTCATGCTGTGGGAATGTTTTTCAGCAACAGGAACAGGACCTAAATCTTGTTGAACATCTCTGGAGAGATCTGAAAATGACTGTACACCATCATTTCCCATCCAACCTGATAGCGCTTGAGAAGTACTGCAAAGAGGAATGGGCAAAAATTCCCAAAGACAGGTGTGCCAAGCTTGTGGAATCATATTCAAAAAGATTTGAGGCTGTAATTGCTGCCAAAGGTGCATCAACAAAGTATTGAGCAAAGGCTGGGGATACTTATGTACATGTGATTGTTATTTTTTTAAGAAATTTGCAACAATTTCAAAAAATCTTTTTTTCACATTGTCATTACGGGGTATTGTGTGTTCTCCTCTCAAAATTATTTTGTGAAACTCCACAAATAAATCACTCACTATCTTCATTAGTTTCAAAAACACCGATTTCATAACAACTTGAAAAGGCATCTTTGGATAGCTATCTTTTCTACAAAAGATTTTAACACTAACAGAAGTGTAACTTTTACACTCTATAGTTTGGACACACATACACACTTTACCGGTGTTAAATTGGATGTCATGGGTGTGATTTGTACACCTGCAACACACGTTTACACATCGTGTAAAACATATGCCGGAACAGTTGGCAGTTCATTCCAACATTCCAACAGTTCATTGACTTCTGATGCATAAGGACTAAGCTGAAGGAAAATTAATGAATGAATGTTTCAATATATTGTTAACATATACATTCTCTGTTTTTACTGCAAAAGTCACATCCATAATTCTGAATGAACACAGGTGAAAAGGCCAAGGTGGTTAAACTAATTTCATGTTTTTGAAAAACCTTGGTATGATGATCAATGCTGTGTTTATACAATTGAGAATACTGTAAAAATACAGCATATTTCAGTATACTTTAATATATTTATATACGGCGTCATGGTGGCGCAGTGGATAGCACAATCTCGCTCACTGGTTCGAGCCCCGGCTTGGTCAGTAGGCATTTTTGTGTGGAGTTTGTATGTTCTTTCCATGTTTGCGTGGGTGTCCTCCAAGTGCTCCACTTTCCCTCCACAAGTCCAAAGACATGCGGTACAGGTCAATTGAATTGTCTAAATTGCGCATCTGCTGCGTAAAACATATGCCGGATAATTTAGTGGTTCATTCCGCTGTGGCGACTCCTGATTAATAGAAGGAGTAAGCCGAAAAGAAAATCAATTAATCAATATTTACACACTAATAATGTATTTTAAAATGTAATTTATGTCTGTGATGGTAAGACTGCATTTTCAGAGTAATCAGAGTCACATGATACGACAGAATTCTAATATGTTGATGTGGTGCTCAAGAAACATTCTGAATAAAGTCAATAGTTCTGTATAATAAATTTTAATCACTATTATTCAGCAATTGTACTAATCAAAGATGACAAACCTATAAAACAGTTTTAAAAAGTTTAACATTGAAACATTATTAATTAATGTTAATAAACCCATCACTGGAAAAAAAACATACATTCTCATTCACACACACATACACTACGGACAATTTAGCCTACCCAATTCAACTGTACCACATGTCTTTGGACTTGTGGGGGAAACTGGATCACCCGGAGGAAACCCACATGAACACAGGGAGAACATGCAAACTCCACACAGAAATGCCAACGGACCCAGCCGAGGCTCGAACCAGCGACCTTCTTGCTGTGAGGCTGCGCCACCACGTCGCCACCACGTCGCCACCACGTCGCCACATTTATGTACTATATAAATTAATTCAGAAAAGCAGAGTAATTGGATTTTTTTAGTTGGTTATACAATCGCAATTTTTATAGTTATACAATCGCCTCACAGCAAGAAGGCCATGGGTCTAGCTCTGGCTGGGTCAGTTAGCATTTCTGTGAGGAGTTTGCATTTTCTCCTCGTGTTTGTGTGGGTTTCCTCCAGGTGCTCCGCTTTACCCCACAAGTCCAAAGACATGCGGTACAGGTGAACTGGGTAGGCTAAATTGTCCATAGTGTATGTGTGTGAAAGAGTGTGTGGGTGTTTCCCAGTGTTGGGTTGCGGCTGGAAGGGAATCCACTGCGTAAAACATATGCTGGATAAGTTGTCGGTTAATTCTGCTGTGGCGACCCCTGATTAATAAAGGGACTAAGCTGAAAAGAAAATGAATGAATGAAAAACATGTTTAGATTTGCTCACCTGTCAGATTTTGGAGACGTATACATCGCCATAGGGGGGATTAGGACCTTGGTTTGGGTTTTAGGTAAGTTTTTACCACACTTCGTTATTATTTTTCATTTTTTCATTTGCTGGAAATTATAACTGAATTTAGAAATAGTTTTGAAACAAACAAAAATGCTTAACAAACAAAATTAAATATGTTGGCTAATGAATGTCTTCAGTAAAGTGCATACAACACTGTTTCCTTATCCACGAAAGTAAAGGAGTAAAGTAAAGAGTAAAAGTAAAGTGAAGAGAAAGTAAAGAGGCCGAATAGAGGAAGCTTGTTCTTTATCCTCGCACTGTAGATGGTCTGTTTAACTGCTTTCTCGCTAGTGAAGCATTCAGTTTTCCCACTTGCAAAATCCGCAAAATTAGCAATTGTGCCATGACGTGACACAACTGACTCTTTAAGTGAATGGGAGGTGAGACTCTGATTGGTTTATAATATAAAACATATTTTTCTGTCCTTAAAATAGCAAAAGTGAATTTGGACACACTCATACTTAATGCTTTTTCATCATGCGCTTTAGACTTTGCACCTAGATTGTTAAAATAGAGCCCATAGTATTGAGAAATATCCTTTTTTACATTTAAATGCCAGAGCGTATAACAAGGAATGAGCCTGGTTCACATCACCAGATACAAACCTCTCAAAAGAGATGACAAGACAAATCAAATGTTTTCCTAAGTTGTACAAATCTCTTTAAACCATGCATTGAAACACACAGAGTGAGTGACATTTCAGGTGACTGTTATTGACGCCAGTTTCTACGTGTGTGCTTTAGGTGACACAAAACTCCCCCTGAAAGGCGCACGCTTCAGATTAACCCGTCATATACCACAAATACACACACCCCTGGAGGTGCGGCGATAAGAGCTATAATGCCTGTCGCTCTGAACATTTGACATTTTTAGAGGTTTAATTACACGCTTGGCCTCAAAGAGCAGAGTGAATCCTGCTGCAAATTGCACTATCACTATCCACAGCTGCATGTAAGCATTGTAAGTACTGAAGCCCTTCAGCAGCTCAATGCGCTCAACTTCATGAATAAATAGGGTTCATGCTTATGAGTGAACCGTAAAGGCGTGTATGTATTCTGGGTTCACTTACAAGAAGGATTGGTATTTGGGTGGGTCTCTGAAAACGGATGAGTGCTGTTGGTTAACATAGTTAATAATGGTTAATAATGTTAACATTAGGTGCTAAAAAAAGCTTATTGTATTTTATGTATTGTTCACAAGTTTATTTGGTACCTTACATTTGTATTTTTTGTGATCATTCGAATGTTAAATAAACAATATTGGATGCATTAAAAATTAAACAAACCTGTCATAAAAAAAAGCAACAAAAAAAAAAACATGGGTAAATAAGATAGTCAAGTTTATTATTTTAGTTAATTAATTTAGTTATTAACAGTTGTATAGTAAAGATGTATTAAACTGATTAAAATTGGCAATGCCAATGTCAAAAAGTTCCAATAAAGTTATGATTTTCTTTTTATTTAATGATTTTATTCAAAAAGGATGCCATAAACTAATCAAAACATCAGAATGTAATAATAATAAACATACTAAAAACATACTACTACTACTACTACTACTACTACTACTACTACTAATAATAATAATAATAACAATTACTAACAACCTTTTTTGTTATTGCTGTTATTATTAATATTAATATTAGTGTAATTAAAAGTACAATCCCGGAAACAATGTTATTGTTTTTATTAAAAAAGTAAATAAATAAATAATTAATTAATTAATAACAAAACATTTATTTGAAACAATGATTTTTATGTGATCAAAAATGTAATAAATTAAAAGAAATAATAATATGAAATATGAATACAATTTAAAATGTATATAAATTTACATTTTACCACCACATATTCAACGTATCAGTTAAATGTATCTTAGCTTAATGAACATACACTGTAAATAATATCCAGTAATTAACAGTTTATAAATTTTGTCATTGATGGGTTTTTCCAATTATTGCATTTAAAGTTATCAATTGCATTATGATCTGTGCATATTGATCTTTGCTCTGTTGACTTTTGATGTTGAAAATTAAACTCTGCATTTTTTTCAAATATGACTTTTATTGACATTTTAGTATTTTGGAAAAAAATATATCTAGAGAAAAAAAGCCTAAAAAATAACAAAAGCAAAACGAAAAAATTGGCTGATGTTTTTTACAACACCAATACAGACAATAAATAACTTCATACTATTAGAAATGTCAACAAAAGTCACCTTTTTAAACTGTTAGAGGAAAGATAAAGGCCTTATAATGAGAAATAACAACAAATAAACAATAAAAAAGGAAATAAAAAAGTACAGAAAACTACACCAGTAATGTACAAATTTACAAATTCAACTTTAAATAGACAACTTCTGTAATCCTATTTTTAAATTTAAAACACAATTCAAAAATGCACAAATCCAATTTGTGAGTACAAAACATTATTCAAAAATACAAAAATACAATTCGTAATTTCAAAACACGATTCAAAAATACAATTCGTAATTTCAAAACACGATTCAAAAATGCCCAAATCCAATTCATAAATACAATATCCAATTCGTAAATACAAAGCATGAATCAAAAATGCACAAATCCAATTTGTAAATTCAAAACATGATTCAAAAATGCAAAAATTTAATTTGTAATAAATACAAAACACGATTAAAAAATACAAAAATACAATTCGTACATTCAAAACATGATTCCAAACTGCACAAATCAAATTCATAAGTAAAAAATTCAATTTGTAAATACAAACGCGATTCAAAAAACAACAATCCAATTCGTAAATTCAAAACATGATTCAAAAATGCACAAATCCAATTCATAAATGCAAAATTCAATTTGTAAATACAAAACATGATTTAAAAATCTTTTTTGTGTTGTATTTATGAGTTGTGTTTTGAATTTACAAATACTGTCATATCATGCACAGCATGTATACATTTTATTTTGTAAATGTTTTATATTTTTTTTGAGGGATCTGGCTCCATAATATTCGATATATCAAAACACACACGTCCAGACTAGAAAAGCCAAGGGAGCAGTGAGTGTGCAAGTGTAAATCAGGTTAGAAATACATGCTGTCAAAGCACAAAGATAATAACAAGAGAACTACTTCATCTGCCATATAATTAAACTCCAAAACAACAACTTCAGTGAAAAGATACTGGTGCCGACTCTCTCTCTCTCACACTCTTTTTTTATATGGAGTCCTCAGATATGCAAAGGGCGGCAATGTAAATAATTACTCGGCTCCACTGGATCCAATTAATCACACATGTGGGGTGTAATTTGTCCCATAAAAAGAAGAAGAGGAGATGCAAGCGGACACAATATCGCACGAGTCGGTGCTAATGAGAGAATGAGTGAAAGAGAAAGGGAGGAAGACAAAGCGACTTATTGCAGCTCTGAATGACGTTTTGACAGGATTGTGCACGTCGCGCAGCTGCAGGCGTAGCTGAACTAGCATTGAGGCAGATAGATTATAGACAGTTTCTCACAGGCCATATACAGTAGAGCTGTCAGACGCTCACAGCGCTGACAGCATAAAAAAACAACACGCTTTTGTCATCCAACAAGCAATTTGCTGATCATATTTTAACACCTGTATAAAGGCAGACATCAGCACATCAACAACCGGAAAGGGAAGAAATAGAGTTTATCCACTTGAATATTACAAGTGTTGTTGCAAAACTGTTTCACTGTATACTTCATAGAACATATGATTTTAACAAACATTGCAATGCGAATAGCGTCCAGATGTGATTTTTGTTTCATTGTACACTTTTAAATATACAGCTGAAGGCCAAATTTTTAGTCCTCCTGTGAAATTTGATTATTTTTTTATAAATGTATTTCTCAAGTAGTGTTTAGCTGAGCAAGGCCATTTTCACAGTACTTCATAAAATATTTTTTTCTTCTGGACAAAAGTCCTGGCTGGAATAATAGCATTTCTTTTTATTTTACAAAGCTTTTCTTAAAGTCAATCATGTTACTGCATAATAAGTTGTAACGTAATTAATCTAGTTAAACATTTAAATTTCACTATAGTTTTTTTTTCTAACTGCTCACACACAAAATCTTTTCATGTCACACAATTTCTGAAATATTTCATTCAAAATGCAAAACTACACAGCAAATTTCCAAACCCAGAAGCTGTTTCTCAGCCTTGAACTGCATAAAACACTTTTTCAAAACACTACACACAATTCTCTTCCTAAAACACACAAATCTAACAGGAAGTTTATTGTTTTCCTTTTCCAAACACAACCAATCAAAATGCTACACTTCACCAGGTAACACACACACACTCCTCAAATGTGGCAATGCTAATTTGTTAGTTTTTTACGATTGCTTACGCACAATTTTGAAATTAAGGCTCATTTTGTCAAAACACTACACACAATTTATACATCCACACACACAAACAGCAGAACACTTTTGCAAAATGACACACTTCATTCAAAACTTAAAATATAAAAAAACCCCACAATTTTGACACCGTACGGAACACATAAGCTTTATTCAATATAAATCTGTTTGCTTCATTTACACACTGCTGTAATCAATCTTAAACACTCGTACCATTCCTAACTTATTTTGATTCTGGGTTTGATTTGTTTCAGAAATTTTGCTATAAAGTACATGAACATACTGTATTCACCAAACAGTGAAGGACTGATAGCTAAATATTGCCCTATCCTAACAAACCATACAACAATGTAAAGCTTATCTATTCACTCTTCTGGTGATGTATACTGTATATTTCAATGGGAAAAAAAAATCTTTCCCATCCCCTGTCTTCCCATTACCAATCTTCCTCCCTTTCGTGCTTTCTCTTCCTCTTACTAGGACATTGCCTTCTGTATGTATTGAAGACTAATATGCATAGCTATACTACTGTAAACATATTTATTGAAGACTAATAGTTTATACCTATTGCTTTTTATTGTGGTTCCAGCTGATTGGCGTGTCTACAGTTTTGCACCAGTGTGCAAAATTTGTGTGTCATTTGAAAAACTTTGCTTTTAAATTGCAAGGCAATTTCATCATAAAAAGTGTCTGTCAAATGCAAACAAGTGTGTTTAGTGATTTGCAAATCATTCATCCATCCATCCATTAATTAATTAATTCATTCATTCATTCATTTTCTTTTCAGTTTAATCCCTTTATTAGTCAGAGGTCGCCACAGAGGAATGAACTGCCAACTTATCCAGCACATGTTTTACGCAGTGCATGCCCTTCCAGCCACAACCCAACACTGGGAACACACACTCTTGCACACACAACACTCTTGCACACACTAACATACACTATGGCTAATTTAGCTTATTCAATTCACCTATACCAAATGTCTTTGGATTGTGGGAGAAACAGGAGCACCCGGAGGAAACCCACGCAAACACGAGGAGAACATGCAAACTCCACATAGAAACGCTAACTGGCCCAGGATTTGCAAATCACTGTGTGTAATGTTTTGCAAAATGTGTGAAGCTGACTATGTGCTTACAGTTGTGCAATTCTAGCCTTGTGTTTTGCTCCTTGAGTGTAAGGTTTTGCTAGTTGTGGGAAAAGTTACATTTTAGTGTGTAAGCAATCGTAAACAACTGTAACTGATCACTAACCAATCACTGCTTTATTGTCGTCTAGGCCTATAAATAGGTCAAAGGTGATAGGACACTAGGCATTTGGAAAGGTCAAGATTTTAAAACAGTCAAAATTTTCTGTATACCATTCCTAAGGTATGTGTAAGATTTTTTTATTTACTTTTTTTTTTTTTTTTTTTTAAGACAACAGTTTATCCAGCAGATAAAATATCCAAAGATGCTGTTTTAAATTGTAAAGAAATCTGTGTTTTTGAAACTAATGAAGACAGCAGAAGTCAATGATTCATTTTAATTATTTAGCCGGACATGTTTACTGCTCCAAAATATTTTAAATGTTTCAAAAAATAAAGGGGAAAGGGGGAAAAAAAAAGGTTTTGTTTTTTTACCCAGACATTTAAAAAGAATATATTTTAGAGCAGTGAGCACAATAACGTGATACCGTGATATTTTATCTTAGGTTATCATACCATCAGGGACACTGAGCTGTTCTGATCCAGAACTGCTTTTCCATACATCTGCAATTTGTAGTTTTGTATGTACCGCATATTCACCTTTTCTAAATTCTAAATTCCTCAAGAAAAGAACAGAAAACTCTTCTCAGTCTGACTCTGTAAAGTTATGACGGCCAGATTGGTATGCTCACATGACACTTCTCCAGGCAATCGATGCTTTATACAGGTATATGCTCATATATATATATATATATATATATATATATTGAATCATTTATTTATTTATTTTTCCTTTTTACATACAAGTTTATGGTTTTGTTGTATGCTACTGTATACACAAGTAATGTTTGGCCTAATTATTATTTTCTGTTTTTACATGTGATTGGTGTTTACATTGTACCTGTTCCCCTCTCAGCAGATTACTGTCACTGTAAAACATAGTATTTAATGTAAATATAAGCCTAAAGAGCAAAGAGCTTTAGATTTAGAACAACAGTGTTTACATGGTAAATCCAAACATTTACTATTATAAACAATGTGTTTGCATTTGATGCAAATGTTTCATTCTGGCATGTGTTATGGCATTTTGAATGAAATGTTACATTTTGAAAGAGATGTGAGGCATTTTGCATTTTGTGTCTGCAGTTTTGGGAATTGTGTTTAGAGTTTTGAAAAAAATGTGACACTGTTTTAAAAATGTGTCTAAGCAGTTGGAAAAAAACTGTAAGATTAATACTAATATCTTGCAAAATATAATGGCAAAGACAAAATAAATGTGTAATTGAGACATTATATATTAAAACTACAGTTTAAAAATGAGTTGAAAGCATCTTACATCTGTTAAGCAGTCTGGAAATATTTTAAACACAATTTACATTTTACAGGAGGGCTATTCATTTTGACTTCAGAGGTATAAAAAGTTTATTAAAAAAAACTTATTTCAATGTGTTTTAAAAGAAAATACTATTTCAGTTTTTTATATTTCCAAATACAGTAGTTGAGGTGTTCTACTATCTGAAATGTGTTGCGACTTATATTTCAAAGCAATGTACAGTGTACAATGTAAGAAATTAAGAGATCACTTCAAAGTTATATGGGTTGTCTGATAATATTCATATCTAAAATTTTAAAAATGTGTTATAAGTAGTTTAAACATAAATAATAAAGTTAAAGTGAAGGCACAAAAAAATCAAAAATTCTTCAAGATATCACTTTTTTTGTGTTACACAGGACAAAGCCATGTTTGGAATGTCATGAAGCTGAATAAACGCACTAAAATCTGTTTTCTGGACACTTGTAGACTTGCGTGATAAACTGATGTTTACAGAGTATATACGCCTAATACCTAATGACCTGTATTCCACTGTCTCCAGAGACACAGTATGTGGGGCAAAGTCAGAAAACTCTGTGTCTAAGACAGATATTTCTTCTCCGATGAGATGCTTTTTGCCTTAAAAACTTTGCCTAACAAGCTTATTAACATCTTAGAGAGAAGGAATATAAAATCAGATGGAGTACACCCCATTAAAATGCAGCACATTATTGAACAACATGAATTTTAATGTAGAGCTAAACCAATTAATGTATTAAGGAGTCTGAATAATTGCATTATGAGATGCTCGACCCCTGTGGATTCACTTTCAAACAGCAAAACATACAGTCGATTCTCCAGAGACTCCATTACGAATGCGAAAAAACAATTCACATAAATACAGTACTGTTCAAAATGTTGGGATCAGTAAAAATTATACTTTAACTCAACAAGCATGTATTACGTTGATCAAAAGTGCCCATTAACAGTAATAAAGAATGTGTCAGCATATTACAGTGATTTCTGAATGATTGTGTGACACTGTAGACTGGAGTAATGATGATGAAAATTCAGCTCTCCATTCACATATACAGTTGAAGTCAGAATTATTAGCCCCCCTTTCAATTTTATTTTCTTTTTCAAAAATTTCCCAAATTATGTTTAACAGAGCAAGTACATTTTTACAGTATGTCTGATAATATTTTTTCTTCTGCAGAATTTGTTTTATTTCTTCTGCAGAATTTGTTTTATTTCGGCAAGAATAAAAGCAGTTCTTAATTTTTTTAACACCATTTTAAGGTCAATATTATTAGCCCCTTTAAGCTATATTTTTTTCGATAGTCTACAGAACAAACCATCGTTATACAATAACTTGCCTAATTACCCTAACTTGCCTAGTTAACCTAATTAAGCCTTTAAATGTCACTTTAAGATGTATAGAAGTGTCTTGAAAAATATCTAGTCATATATTATTTACTGTCATTATGGCAAAGATAAAATAAATCAGTTATTCGAAACGAGTTAGTAAAACTATTATGTTTAGAAATGTGCTGAAAAAATCTGCTCTCCCTTAAACAAAAACTGGGGAAAAAATAAACACGGGAGCTAATAATTCAGGAAGGCTAATAATTCTGACTTCAATTGTATATTGTCACAGCTGTTTTCAGGAAGTGAGACTATTTGCAGCTGACACAGTTACAATAAATCAAAATAACAAATGCACACGCACAAACAAGCAGCAGCAAACCCAGATATGAAATGACAACAGATAGTAATACAGGAGCTAATGAGTAAACAAGACACAGGTCTGGAAAATAATTAGCAACCATAGCTACCAATAGAAATCAAAACCAAACCAATGAAGGGAAAGAGAAATAAACAAGTTACTTAAAAAAAGAGTCCTTAAAAAACGATTCTGACATTTTTGATTGAACAAATACAACTTTGAAAGACATCAAATAAAGCTATCTCCAGGTTGAAGGAAAGTTCTTACCCCATGTAGAGGATTTCAAGTATCCTGGGGTTTTGCTTACGAGTGAGGGAAGAATGGAACGTGAGATTGACAGGCAGATTGGTGCAGGGGCAGCAGTAACGCGGTCAATGTATCGGTCCATTGTGCTGAAGAAGGAGCTGAGCTGAAAGGCAAAGCTCTGGGTTTACCAGTCAATCTATGTTCCGACTCTCCCCTATGGTCATGAGTTTTGGGTCATGACTGAAAGGACAAGATCTCGGATACAAGCAGCCGAAATGAGTTTTTTTCACAGGGTGGCACGGTGCACCCTTATAGATAGGGTGAGGAGCTCTGACACCCGGGAGGAGCTCGGAGTAGAGCCACTGCTCCTCTACATCAAGAGAAGTCAGCTGAGGTGGCTTAGGCATCTGTTTCGGATGCCTCCTGGACGCCTACCTAGGGAGGTATTCCAGGCAAGTCTCACCAGGAAGAAGCCTCGAGGAAGATCCAGGACAAGCTGGGGGGACTATGTCTCTCGGCTGGCCTGGAAACGCCTCGGGATCCCCCGGAGGAGCTGGAGGAAGTGTCAGGGGAGAGAGAAGCCCGGGGGGAGAGAAGTCTGGGGTTCTCTCCTAAGACTGCTGCCCCCGCGACCCAGCCCCGGAAAAGCGGTTGAAAATGAATGAATAAATCAAATAAATGTTCATCAAGTAATGCTTAAAATGAAAATGTGAATGCAAGCTAAAGTTATTAATTATTATTTTTTATATTACAACCATGTCAATTTAAATGCTGCACAATAAGAAAGTGTAACATTTTCAAATCCCAATAAATGAAAACATATCTGTGCGCATGTGTATGTGTGTGTGTGTGTGTGTGTGTGTGTGTGTAGGCACTGCTTTCACTTGTACAGTTTTTAATTGAGTGATGATATTGCAACTTAAGCTTAATTTATGAGTAATGTCATAATTCTATACCCACATTTAAAAGTTGTCCAAAACTCACCGGAGAAGAAATGATTAGAGACACTATTTACATTTTCCAATTAGTTTGTGCTTGTTGCATCACTTCCTGTTTGAGTGATTCATTACAGGTTGTCAATGCTGAACATAAAAACTGGCAGTAAATTGCAAGCAATCCCCATAATATAATATAATATAATATAATATAATATAATATAATATAATATAATATAATATAATATAATATAATATAATATAATATAATATAATATAATATAATATAATATATAATATACCAAATAACACCTTCAGAATGATTCTTTTTAGCATCTAACTGTTCATTAAATTAACAGAAAAGAGAGAGAGAGTCAAATAAAACATTTATTGTTAAATAATTTGATGTTTTTTGCTTGCTGTACTTGCATGAAAATGAAACCGCAAAAAAAACTCTCTCCTTCTTCCTCCCTCTCAACGGTCTGACAATTGCGTGAGGCAATTTTCCAAATACTACCGTCTGGACATTAGACAATGAAGTTTAAACAATAAAGTTTAACTGGGGACGAATGCTTTATCCTGCAGGCCTCGTTAGAGTAATTGAAATACAGCGGCCCAGCAGGCTAATTAGATAGAATATGAGCAGTCAAATACAGGGAGTAGATGAAAAGATCCACAAGGGTTTCTAGGGACATAATATGAGTACCGTACTGCTTGGTTATTTTACAGCGATTCTGAGCGCAGTTTCTCTGAGGCTGCATCCTAATTTATATACTGTGCCATTAAGTATGCAAGTGGAATTAGAGTGTCCAAACCCATTATTTTGGGAGTACTGTGTGTTGGTGCAGGATATTTGAGATAGTATTTCTTATGACATACGCACTGGAAAGCAGGAGGAGTTTAAGAAAGTTTTCTTATGACTTTTGGCAATGCAAGTCGTAATGCCTTACCACCCATTTAAAACTATATTTTTTCCATTTCTAGAAAAGTGCATACCATACTTGGATAGTAATAGTATGAAAAATCTATTAAGCCTATGGCTTTATGTTACATTGAGTTGACACACATGGAGCTAATTTTATAGAGTGTCAGGTGAATTACTGAAAGCCATATAATCTGTGTAAAACCCTCACAATCATTTTTTTCCTGTTTGGTTCATTAAAAGCCTACGAGACATAAAAAAGTCTATGCAGAAATTCAAACTAATTATGCAGCTTGCAGGGTAATTTATTGTTTCAACACCATTAGAACAATGATGTATGGTTCGAGCCCCGGCTGGGTCAGTTTGTGTTTCTGTGTGAAGTTTGCATGTTCTCCCCGTGTTTGCATGGGTTTCCCTGTGTTTCTCCGGGTGCTCCGGTTACCCCCACAATTCCAAAGACATGCAGTAGAGGTTAATTGGGTAAGCTAAATTGTCCGTAGTGTATGTGTGTGTATGAGAGTTTATGGATGTTTCCCAGTGATGGGTTGCTGCTGGAAGGGCATCCACTGCGTAAAAAACATATGCTAGATAAGTTGATGGTTCGTTCCGCTGTGCCGACCCCAAATTCATAAAGGGAAAAT
Source organism: Danio aesculapii (assembly GCF_903798145.1). Lineage (NCBI taxonomy): Eukaryota > Metazoa > Chordata > Actinopteri > Cypriniformes > Danionidae > Danio > Danio aesculapii. The sequence goes on from NC_079458.1 coordinate 25,319,952, forward strand.
TCATTTAGAAAAGAAAATGAATGAATAAATGAATGAATGAATGAATGAATAATGATGCATGGACTATTTAGATCAGGGGTGTCCAAGCTCCTAGAGAGCTTAGCTCCAACCCTAATCAAATGCACCTGGTGTGTTGAAGCAAGTTGGAGCTAAACTCAGCAGGACACCAACACTCCAGGACCGAGTTTGGACATCCCTGATTTAGATCATGCATTAACATTCAAATCAAAAAGCAGCTTTTTTGAAACCTAAAATATAATAAAAAGTCCTCTTTCTTAAAGAACTAAAAAGAGCATTGATGTGAATATTGATATACAGTTGCTATGGAAGCCCTCAAACTGATGTCAACAGAAGGACCTCAACTATAAACGCAGAAGCAAATGGTCAGTCTTTGTTTCAAGATTACCAAAAAAATAAATAAATAAAAAATCCAGTGGATTAACTGTGAATCAATTATTCACCATAAGAAATACTATGTGAGCTAGCAAACTAAACACTGTCAATTTTGAATTCACGCTGAATTTAATGTTTCTCTTTTTACACTGCAAATATTAAAGCATTTTAATGTCAAGATACATTTAGTAGAGAAGCAAATCACATAGGATAGCAGATCACATATTCTCTTTCATATGGATCTGTGAAATTAAATAAAAATGATGTAATATGCATGCCAGGCTGTCCCTATTCTAAAGAAACTTTTGCTTTTAATGCAATTCATTGACTTTACATAAAGTTGACTCATTTAGTTTAAGTAAAGCCAACTAATACCTTTCTGTAGTTCATACAGATTTATAATTCATAACTGATGTTTTGGTATGCATACACATGGCGTCACCGTTTACTCAAAATCATGCTTCTGTAAATGACATGATGGTGATAATACTGTTACGTGTAATAACTAGAATTTTTCTCAAGTTCACATTTTCAGGGCCCCCCAAAAAGCCTGTTGGGTACGAGTGTAATGCATTTTTCCCCATTTTTAGCTGAAAAAATGTGGTGTGCAAACAGCCCTTAAGACAAGAAACAATCTGAGCATATGTGAGACTCAAATTAAAATGTACATAAAAAAACAGCACTACAGGTTCCTGATCTTAAATGCTGACCTTTAAACTCATGCACCATGCTCCTTGGTATTTGTTTGATGTCAACCCTAGTACCTAGATAAACAGGATGGTGCATCTGTGAGCAGTTTCCCATCCATAGCAGATGTCTAGGGTTCCGCTGAGAGCATTGCTCTTCATGTGTGTTTGTAAGCAGCGAGGGCCATGAGCTGGGGCTACAGCAGCCACTTAACCAGATGAGACGAGAGCTTGTTTTGGTTTGAGCAGCTGTGTTATTGCACTCAAGTCAGGTTACAGTGGGTCACCTTCTGAACTGCAGGGAAACAACCTAGCTGTACTAAGTGCACTTTTGGGTAGAATAACAGTGTTTAAAGCACTCACCGTTGTATTGATATAGTACACGCAATGGCGATCTACAGCTCTCAGAACCCAAGTAAACCTTGGAGTTTATGTGTTGGGTGTGAAATGGTATTGCTAATGGAGACAGACAGTGGGCAATTTAGCCCTTTCTTAGCAAATGCGGTATTCAAGTAATGTTCAAACTACACAATATCAGCCCAATTTTGGCACAATCCATTTGGCATACAGTGTCGAGATGACTCATGAACAACAATGAGCAGCGGAACCAGTGTTGTGCAAGTTACTTCCAAACTGTAATACATTACAGATTACTTATTACTGTGATTTAAAAGTAATCCCTTACCTTACAATATTACTGTCTCAAAATTGTAATATGTTACATTACTCTTATATTACTTTTTAGTTACTTTCACCAAAATAACTACAGAATTAGAACTTAACATTCTAAAATGACTAAATGTACTGCAGAGCATTTTACATCCAGTAGAAAGCGATATGATGTAGCAGAAGGACTGTGACCTATCCAGGCTACTAACAATCTAGTATATATTTGGCAACGTGAAGGCTCAAGACAATGCAAGAAAGGATAAGAGCCACAATCACAAATGATCAAAGTCTGTTGAAAGTATGGTAAAGGTAAAGTGATTATCTGGCAATATCTGTGAATAGCTTGGCTATTTTCATATTAGACACAACAGGCCTATATGTAAACTCCAATGCCATGACGAGATGCATTTTTTTCTTAATCTTGCCATTATTCTATTCACTTTAAATTCAGGTTCACAACACAAAACTGTCATGCACAAAGTGAGCATGATGAACATAGCTTTCTCAATATAATGCTCGTGCACCGATTTCCTCTGTGGACAAAACTGCTTGTGAGCTCTCAAATATACCCTGCTCGCGTGTAAATTTTCTCATGCTCTCTCAAATATGCACTGCTCACGCACAAAATTTCTTGTGCGCTCACAGTACACTACTCGCTCAGTGAGATTATATGCAGACTCACAATTTGTGTCTTGTGTTCTCTCTTCCTTTCATGCTTTTTGATATAATTAATATTTGTACACTATTTATTAACAATAACCAAAATACTAAATTAGACTTACATATAAAATTTTTATTCTAATCCACTATAACCTTTTTTGTTGTTTGTTATATGATGAAATATTTCCAATTTCAAACACTTAAGACACAGAGAAAAGAAGTTGAATGCAAAGAATACATTTTAAAAAAACATTTATTAAACATCCAAAAGGTGCACCATACTAATCAAATAAAACAACATTTCAACAAAAATATAACGAATGCAAGCAGAAATGTAACCGATAAAAATAGGGGAAAACTTGATGAGGTACTATAGCCTAACTATTCACAACTCAAATAAATCTCACTATCAATCCCATTTTATCATGGCAAGTAAAATAAATTGAACACGTCTCTGTTGTCTTCCACATTGCTGATGAGATTGTGGAGGACATTTTCCCTGTCATGTACAGTGTTTTGAACAGTTCTACAGTAAAGTACTTCAATTAATCAGTTGTGCTAATACTAGTTGCTATGGTAACACAAGCGTAATATAAACAAATTACCCAGTGCTGTAGTTTTTTTTTTTTTTACAATATAGGGTATACTATACAATTCACCACACTTTACTGTAGTAAAACTACACTTTGTATTTCATTTTATCAGTTCACTATTCTTAATACTACAGTATGCTGAAGCATTCATTAACAAATTGTAAATAATACTAGCCTAAAACATAGGCAGTATATCTAACACTCAAAAACACAAGTATTTATTATAGAATTTATCATAACCTTTTAGTGTTTCGTGTATTGCTAATAAATACTGTAGCAATATATAAACCATATCAACATTCTTGGGATAACCAATTGAACAGGAGGATCTCTGGAGAGCAAAAGCATGAAAAGAAGAGGAAACATGAGGCACAAAATGTGAGTCTGCATCATCTGACGGAGCCAGAGCAGATCATTCGCACGTGAGCAGCCGTGTTTTGAGTGCATGCGACTGCGAAAAAAAAAATTGCGGTCGAGTTGTCCACGAACAGATAATTACATGAATGCGCTCTTGTAAAACTGCGCTTACGACTGTTGTCAGTGAAATAACGCCATATGCACATACGTCCATCTCACGAATGTACTGTCTTCTATATCTATTTTGCCGCTCTTCCGCTGCACGTCAGGGCTTGACCTTACTGTGAACCGGGCTGAGCCAATATCCTCGGACCTCGAGCTCAGAGGCTGAAATCATTCCGCGTTCAAAGTAAAAAAGTTCCAATAGCCAGAGGGATATTGATGACAACACGCGCATTTATTCACTAACCACGAACAGAAAATAGAACTTACTTGCGGTATTTTTTATTTGGTAATGTCTTGCGGGCGAAAAGTTTGTTGTAACGCACGCGTTACTGAACATGTACCGAGTAAAATATTACTGAAAATGTATAAGTAATGCCTTACACTACTGCGTTACTGGAAAATGTAATACATTACTGTAATACATTACTTTTGTAACGCATTACTCCCAACACTGAGCGGAACACATGAACTGATCTGTACAGTTTTTAAAGGAAAAGCTGAGTGAATCTAGCTAGGAATTCTGAACCCTACGATCTACATTTTGCTCTAAGACTCCTCAAGAATCACGTTTGTTAAAAATTGCATTCTGAACCCCCCAAGACTTAACTGTGGGCCCTTGAATGTCTTGAATCTTGAATGTACAAAATATAGATTTTCAAAATCACTTCAAAATTGTTATGAAGCGGACAGGAGACAGAGGTAAGGAAACGTTAGGGTGTTTATTGAATGACAACAAGGAGCACATGAAGGATAGCCAGGAGGATCAGGAATGATGTTGGGGTCTTTTCCTCCGTGGCTGGGTAACAGGAATACACGAGGATGGACAGCACACACCAGATACAGCTGACAGAGGATGACACAGACTTGGAAGGACTGGAAGACAGGACGATTCGGGAGGACCAGGAAGACTAGGAGGAATACAAAGAGAACAGGTAAGTAAATCGTTTGTTTAGCTGAGGATGACTACGCTGAGTGGTCGCTCAGTTGTCCGCTTTCGTCGAGACGAGCCCGGACAATGAGCGACTGGAGTGCTGTGCTTTTATCTGGTGCTCGTGAATGTGATGCAGCTGTGTGCTCATTAGAAGTCAGGTGATGGTGATCTTCGTGAGTGGGGGTCGTGAGAGCCTGACCAATCCATGACAGTACCCCCCTCCCCAGGGCCCGCTCCTGAGGGCCGACACCTCCGACGCCGTGGTGGTCTCCCTCTGCCTCTAGGCGCTGGGAACTCAGGGTGGCTCTCATGAAACTCCACCATGAGACTAGGATCGAGAATATCAGCTCTGGGAACCCATGTCCTTTCTTCGGGGCCGTACCCTTCCCAGTCCACCAGGTACTCCAACTGGCCACCACGACGTCGGGAACGCAAGATCTCCTTCACTGCGTAGACGGCTCCTTCTTCTAGGAGCAGTGGAGGAGGGGGTTCCTCTTCGTGGTCAGGCTCTGTGGAGGGAAGAACAGGATCGTGATAGGGTTTCAGGAGTGATACGTGGAATGTAGGGTGAATACGATAGTGAGAGGGTAATTGTAGTTTGTAGGTGACGGGGTTAACCTGTTCCACGATGGTGAAGGGACCAACAAATCGGGGACTTAACTTGCGAGAGGGCAGTCGCATGCGTATGTCCCGGGTGGATAGCCACACCTTTTGTCCGGGTGTGTATCTGGGTTCTTCAGACCTTCTTCTATCGGCGGTTACCTTGCTTCGACGGACTGCCCTCTGCAGATGTTGATGAGCCTCGTCCCAGACTCTCTCGCTCTCCCGGAACCAGTGATCCACTGCGGGGACATCAGATGGTTCGCCATCCCAGGGAAAGAGCGGTGGTTGGAAGCCCAGGACGCACTGGAATGGCGTGAGTCCGGTGGAGGGTTGCCGCAGTGAATTTTGGGCATATTCTGCCCAGCCCAAATACTGGCTCCAGGAGCTCTGGTGACCACTGCAGAAGGTCCTCAGGAACCGTCCCACCTCCTGAATCTTCCTCTCTGTCTGCCCGTTGGTTTGGGGATGATATCCAGAAGAGAGGCTGACGGCCACACCTAGGAGCTTGAAGAAGGCTTTCCATAGACGTGAGATGAACTGTGGACCTCTGTCCGACACAATATCTTCTGGAATACCAAATGACCTGAAGACTTGATTAAAGATATTGTCGGCTGTTTCAAAGGCTGTGGGAAGACCTTTCAGAGGGATTAGTTTGACAAACTTTGAGAATCTATCTACTATGACTAGAATACAGGTATTACCTTCTGACGAAGGGAGATCAGTGATAAAGTCCACTCCTAGGTGTGACCAGGGACGGTTCGGAATCGGCAAGGGATGGAGCTTTCCAGCGGGTAGATGACGTGGGCTCTTGGATTGGGCACAGTCCTTACAGCCCTGAACATATTGCCTCACATCCCTTGCCATGTTTGGCCACCAGAATCGTTGGGATACTAGCGAGAGAGTATTGTTGATCCCTGGATGTCCAGTGCCTAGCGAGGTATGTAAGGAGTGGATCAGATCTACCCGGTGTTCAGGTGGTATGAACTGCCGATGAGGAGGGCATCCCGGCGGAGCAGGGGCTTCCGGAGTGGCAACGACTGGAGGAGCGTTCCAGGTGATCGGACAAATGGAGATGTGTTCGGGAAGAATCTTCGTTGGGAGTTCTTCATGATCGTGATGCTCGTGTAAACGAGAGAGAGCGTCTGCTCTTAGATTCTTGGGTCCTGGACGATAGGAAATGGAGAAATCAAAACGTGAGAAGAAAAGTGACCATCTGGCTTGACGTGGACATAGTCTCTTGGCCTCTTTGATATATTGGAGGTTTTTGTGATCTGTGATCACCTGGAACGGATGTTTGGCTCCCTCCAACCAGTGACGCCACTCCTCCAAGGCTAGCTTGATTGCTAGCAGCTCCCTGTCTCCTATGCTGTAATTCTGCTCCGCCGGGCTCAACTTCCGAGAGAAATAGGCACAGGGATGCAGTCGGGGCGGTGTATCATGATGTTGAGATAATACTGCCCCGAGGCGGTGGTGGATGCGTCCACTTCCACCACGAAAGGAAGATTTGGGTCAGGATGAGTCAGGAGTGGGGCCCTTGTGAACTCCTTCTTAAGAAGGCGGAAGGCTGCGGCTGCTTCTTTGGTCCACTCCAGTCCTTTGGGTTTACCCTTGAGGAGATTAGTGAGAGGTGATGTAATCCTGCTGTAGTCCTTGATAAACCGTCTATAAAAGTTAGCAAACCCAAGAAACCTCTGGAGCTCCTTAATGGAAGTGGGTTCTGACCAGGATAGAACAGCCTCAATTTTCTTCCCATCCATACGTATACCGGTTTGATCAATGATGTATCCCAAGAAATGAATCGACTTCTGGTGGAATGAGCATTTCTCCGCTTTGAGGTAGAGGTGATGTTCTCTCAATGTGTGTAGGACCTCCGCAACGTGTTGGCGATGTTCGGCCTCACTCCGGGAGTAAATGAGGATGTCATCTATGTACACTATTACAAAGTGGTGAAGAAACTCCCGGAGGACTTCATGAATGAAGTTTTGGAATACGGAGGGGGCGTTGACCAGACCGTAAGGCATGACCTCATATTCATAGTGGCCAGTAGGGGTCACGAATGCTGTCTTCCATTGGTCCCCCTCACGTATTCTTATCAGATTATACGCGCTGCGGAGGTCCAATTTAGTGAAGACTTTAGCTTCTCGGAGCTGTTCCAAAGCGGCTGGTACCAGAGGAAGGGGATATCGGTATTTTACTGTACCGTTATTTAGGACCCTGTAGTCGATGCATGGACGCAGCCCTCCGTCCTTCTTGGCCACAAAGAAGAAGCTTGAGGCGGCTGGTGATTTTGAGTGACGTATGTACCCCTGACTCAGAGCCTCCCTTATGTAATCTTCCATTGCCTGATTCTCTGGAAGCGAGAGCGGGTAGATCCTACCTCTTGGCAACTGGGCATCTGGAACTAGGTCGATCGCGCAGTCCCATGGCCGATGCGGCGGTAGCTGGGAAGCTCTCTTGGGGCAGAAGACATCATGAAAGGAGCTGTACTCCTTAGGAATGTGGATAGACTGCTTCTCAGGAGGGCTCTCGACCGATGTTGCAAACAAAGAAATGGGGTTCCGACCTTGAAGAGGGAGATTTGGAAAACAGGTAGGTGTACATCCAGATCCCCATTTCTTTATCTCTCCTGTGCCCCAAGAGATGATGGGATCGTGCTTCACCAGCCACGGGCGCCCTAGAATGATGTCCATATTTGCACCCTCCAGAACCAGAAATTGAATCCTCTCTTGATGTAACAGCCCCACTTGAAGAAGGATGTCTTCGCATTGTCGATGGATACGGGTCGAAGATCGAGTGCACTGGGTTATCGGTTGTATCTGGTATATATGCGAGGACGCCTCAGTACGGAGGTGGAGTTGACGACAGAGGGATTGGGAGATGAAGTTCCCTGCTGACCCGGAGTCGATGAGGGCTGTGACAAGGAGAGAAATAGAGGCAGTAGTTATTTGTACGGTGGTAGTAAGTGGTTTACATTGTTCAATATTCGTACTGAATACACTCACTGAAGTCCGAATGGGACGAAGGGGACACTCCATACGGGTGTGTCCACTGACACCGCAGTATAGACACAGACCCCGGGTCAGCCTCCTCTGTCGTTCCGCTGATGTCAGTCTTCCAGACTCTATTATCATGGGTTCTGGTTCTGGAGAGGCTGTTGACTCAGGCGATTGGAGGAGTGCAGACGAGGGGGTGATGGTGTCCTGTTGATAGGAACGGAGACGATCGGAACATCGGAGAGAATGTTGGATGAATCTCTCCAGACCCATTGTATCATCTAATGTGGCCAGCTGGATTCGGAGAGTGGGTTCCAAGCCGAGCCGGTACGTGGTCAACAACGATCTCTCATTCCATCCACTTGCAGCTGCTAGAGTGCGAAACCGGAGAGCATATTCCTGTGTAGATAGAGTACCTTGCTTTAGATGATACAGCTGCTCTCCAGCGGCTACTTCCCCATCAGAACGTCCAAACACCTCTTTGAAATACTCCGTGAAGGTAGTGATGGAATTCATGACCGGCCCGGCTTGGTTCCAGATCGTCTCAGCCCATTTAAGTGCAGGTCCAGAGAGTAGTGATACGATGTAGGCGATCTTTGACTTATCTGTGGGATATAGAGAAGGTTGCATTTCGAATATGAGGGAACATTGTAACAGAAAACCATTGCACTCCCCCGCTCCGCCTGAGTAGGGCGCTGGTCGGGCCATGGGACTGGAAGGAAGGGCCGAAGAAGAAACTGTGGAGGCGGAAGTGCTCGGTGCTGGTGGTGCGTTGGAAAGTGGAGCTGGTGGCTGTAGAATCCGCTTCAACTGGTCCACCAGCTCTTGAAAGTGATCGAGGGTGCTCATGTTGTCGTCGTTATTGGTCCGGGCTTCTGTTATGAAGCGGACAGGAGACAGAGGTAAGGAAACGTTAGGGTGTTTATTGAATGACAACAAGGAGCACATGAAGGATAGCCAGGAGGATCAGGAATGATGTTGGGGTCTTTTCCTCCGTGGCTGGGTAACAGGAATACACGAGGATGGACAGCACACACCAGATACAGCTGACAGAGGATGACACAGACTTGGAAGGACTGGAAGACAGGACGATTCGGGAGGACCAGGAAGACTAGGAGGAATACAAAGAGAACAGGTAAGTAAATCGTTTGTTTAGCTGAGGATGACTACGCTGAGTGGTCGCTCAGTTGTCCGCTTTCGTCGAGACGAGCCCGGACAATGAGCGACTGGAGTGCTGTGCTTTTATCTGGTGCTCGTGAATGTGATGCAGCTGTGTGCTCATTAGAAGTCAGGTGATGGTGATCTTCGTGAGTGGGGGTCGTGAGAGCCTGACCAATCCATGACAAAAATACTGTGTATAATTATTTATTATTTACACTATTAGAGTGTCTTTTAAGAATATTCAGAGTCTTGTATTGGTCGCTGGTCACTTGTATTGATCTTGTATCAAGAGTCTTGTATTGGTCGCTTGTATTGGTTGTACTGGTCGCTCATCACAGCACCTGAAGACTGAACACTTAATGGGTCTTAATAACATTTTCACAAGTTAATCTGGCCTACGACATTCTGTAACTATTTATAGTGCTTTTGTTCATTAACTCTGCACGGCAATGTTCTGGTTTTTAGCATCAGTTAATTTAAGTCAATGTAATGACAAATACAAATGCATTTATTTTGATCGTAGGATGTAAATCTCTTGGTTAATGCCTGAAAACATTAAGATCAAAAGTCATAATCATTTAATTAAATACAGTTAATGACTAATGACTAAAATTCTGTTGTCTTTTTGGTTAATTTTAACCAATTTTAACAAGGCTATTTTTCACTGTTGAATTGAATGCATTACAACTAATGTTTACTAATTGTACTTTATCATCCTTTTGCAAGTTTATTTCTTTAAACATTTACTTACGGTCATCTTGTTTATACAATAAAGCAACACACTAAGTATTTTTTGGTTATTATACCTCTTAAAGTAATCTTTTTTACAGCTTAGGTCAATACCATGATAATACAATATATCACGATAAAGGCTTTAGCAATTAATCGCAACAAGAACATTCAATACAAGCATAAGCCTACTATAATGACAAAATAACAAACAAAAATGAACCTAAAAATAAAATAAATAAAAAACAATTTGAAATGTCCCAGGCACTCCTTTCTTATCTTACATTGCTCTTTTTTTTATTCATTTATTTTTTTTTTTTACTTTTAGAGGTTCAACTCAAGGTTGGCGCAGAGCATAGGTAATGCTCATTATGACTTCAGACACCAGCTTTCTGGCTCTTGCTTGCTTTTCTCTGTCGTCACACTTTCTCTTCTCCTTCCAGAGATCCTCAGTAGACTGTAGACTGGTGTCAATACCATGCTCATGGTGATGCTCATTACCACTGTTCCCACCAGCCTAGCTGTCAGTTTCGTCCCACCAGCCTAGGCTCTCATTGTACCAGTCAAATATACTGCTCACAGGCCAAGAATACCTTTGAGACTGCACTTGACTCATTCTACACTGAGTGAAGAAAACTCATCCATACCTTTACCTTCACCTTTAATCCAAAGTGACTTACAAGTGACTGAAATTAGCTTCCTTTGCAGGATGGCAGAGCTCACTTTTAGATACCCGGGAGGAACTCAGAGAAGAGCCAGTCCTTCTCCACATTGAGAGAAGCCAGTTGAGGTGGCTCAGGCATCTGTTTCGGATGCATCCTAGATGCCTACTTATGGTGGTGTCCAGACTTGCCCCAGTGAAAGAAGGCCCAGGGGATGACCCAGAACACTGTAGAGATACTATACTTCTCTGCTTGCCTAGAAATGCCTTGGAATCCCCCCGGAGGTGCTGGAGAAAGTGTCTGGGGAGAGAGAATTCTGTGGCTCCCTGTTGAGAGGGCAACCCGGCCCCAGATAAATGACAGGCGATGGAAAGACGGACGAAGGGTTGGATGATATGTAGTCATATAGATGGATGGACAAATGGACAGTTGAACAGATGGATTGATATATAGGCACATGAAAGGACGGAGCAGCTGAGATGAATGGATGGCTGGCTGGCTGGACGGACAGATGGATGGATGAATGAACTAAGAAGGATAGTTGAATGACTGAATAAATGGATGTATAGGAAGATGGATGGATGGATGATTTTTCCCCTAATGGATGGCAACTGTCTTTGTTTACTGTCAGCTCTTCCAGTGGCAGCTTTATAGGGTCCATGGGGAGGGGTGTTGGTGGCACACTCTGCTCCATCTTATGCCCCATTTTCACTGCCAATATGGCTGTTGGTTGCCAGTGGCAGACAGTGAGATTGTAAGCTGACATTCCCAGTACTGGATGACTAGTTATGTTTATGAATAACCAGTCTGTCTGGGTTCATGAAACCATTCAGTACCAGCAGCTGGTACAGGAGAGACAGTTTAATGAATTTGCCATCACACTACAATAGCAGCTCAATCACGTGAACTCCACTGATCGGTTATCGCTTGTGATTTACCATTGGTAAGTCTCATTTGCAAAACAAAAGTGAGCATCAGAAAGGACAGAAAATAAAAGAGAGACTGTTGGTGTAACGTGTCTAATGTCAGCTCTTTTTGGGGTTTATGGTGACAAGGCAGCCAGTACAAACATTGGGGTTTCAGTAGCCATTGTATGTTTCTGCTTTTGTTTCCAGAAGTTAGTTGCTACCTTCCACATCAAATGACATCATACATGTTGTCAAAGACTGCAAATGATGACCCATTTCTTGTCCACTACACAACAGCAAATGTAGAGTTTATCATTATTAGTGTATGAGTGTATGTGTGAACGAGTGGGTGTGGATGTTTCCCAGAGATGGGTTGCGGCTGGAAGGGCAGCCGCTGCGTAAAAACGTGCTGGATAAATTGGCGGTTCATTCCGCTGTGGCGACCCCAGATTAATAAAGGGACTAAGCCGAAAAGAAAAGGAATGAATGAACGAAAGCTAAATCTTAAACTAAACAGATCACACACATACTCTTTTTACTCTATTTTAATCAAATAAATGCACCATTGGTGCGCATAAGATGCTTCTACCAACCCCTAAACAGTAGTAGTATAGAATTACACAGCGTCCAAACTAATAAAACATTCTTGCATCTGAAATAAAAATCTCTTCATAATGGTTCAGTAATATTGAATGTTACCACTGGGTAACCAAGAGAGGGATTTAGACATCATTTTAAAGATATTCTAAACGAGTCTGTTTATTTGTCAGGCTGCCTTACTTTAGTTTTATTAAACAAATCATTTATTGAGACAAAGAGCAGTCAGATTTTCCCCATGAACTAAGAAATGGCTACAAATATGTAAAAATAATGCCAGCAATGCTTCTAACCCTCGCCATCTGCTAAAAACTGCAAGGGCAGATTTGACCACAAACTTCAGGAAATCACCTTCTACAGAGTCGCCAGCTTCCTGTGGCCTTTCACCCAGACAGATGGGGCAAAACACCACCACACCAGAGAGGACTTTTGTTTTGCCTCAAATTTCTGTCTGAAGAAAAAAAACTGGCTTTTAGTGAAGTGAAGGACTAGCGAGTGTTGCAGCTGGAAAAGCAAGAGCTGCATGAATTGTGGTGGATAAAGTATCAGACTAATGCTGCTTTCTGAATGTGGTTGAAATTAGCAGGGTAAGTGATGGGTAAATTGAACCCTTCAGTAACAGTATTATTTATTTTGTAATACTGATACTAAATTATTACTTATTTAAAGTAATAAATATAATGACACATACCTCCCAAGATACATGCTGTCTAATTCCTTAGTGCATACTTTTATAAAAACAATCTCTCAATCAATCAATCAATCAATCAATCAATCAATAAATCAATCACAGATCAGGAAAATGCATTTATGTAATTCTTTTTGTGCTGAAAATATTTCATAAAAATATTGTAGCGCAATTTAATAACACATTACTTTACAAATGTTTGAGGTTGGTAAAAACCTGTACAGTAATTGTTTTTGCAAGAGATTTTTAATATATATTTGTTTTCTGTTGCAATGCGTTTAAAATATTAAAGAGCCCCTATTATGTATTATAAAAGCTTACATTTTGGTTTTTGTGGTCTCCAACAGGCTGATATGCAAATAAGACAATGAAAGTGTTTTGGCCTTGCATGCATATCAGCCTGATTTTGGAGAGCACAAAAGCCAAAATGTAACATTGTCAATATGTTAAATGTACTGTAACAGAAAAGCAATATATTTAAAACCTCAGCAAACCCAAACTTTAGGACATTAGTGTGCATTTGTTCTTTTTTGTGATTTGTCCCCAAACCCCTCCTTTGCATTACACATGTGCGTTCTAGTTGGCGTGGCTCAAACCAATGACATAAAAATGAAAGCAGTGTTTTCTATATCTGTGTAAGAACAACTGATAATTGACAACTGATTTACAGGGTTCGAGCATTTGAGGTCCTTTATGAAACTTATGCTGTTTAGGTCTATGACAACCCAAATTTCAAGGCTGACAGGGTGAAGTTTTGTTCCTCACCATTGTCGCCACTGGCTTGCTTGGTTTGGGACTTGCGCATTGATGGATTTACTCTTTAGTGTACGGACTTTCAGCAGTGAAAATTAAACCATACTGAACTGGAAACTGAATTTCAACTTACTAGAAATTCTAATGAAGCTGCTGTTAGGGAAGCAGACGGACAAGTTAGGTGAGTATATAATGAAAGATGTTTATTACAGCAGAGGAGCATACGAGGATAACAAAGGGGATGTAATTGTAGTAAGGTTGAGATGGTATTCCTTCTTCGGAGCAGGATGGATGACAGACACTGAGGGAGACCGAATGCACACACCAGAGGGCTTGAGGGGAAGACAGACTGAAGACACACTCGATACAGACAGGACACCGGGAACACTGGACAGACTGGAACGAGACAGAGATCAAGTAAGTTCAAGCGATTAGAGAAATGTGATAGTGACTACCAGGAGGTACTCGCTATGAGTCCGCTTCGTGGGAACGAGACCGGACACTGACTGAAGTGAGGTGTGTGCTTATATAGTGAATGGAAGTGATTGGGTGCAGCTGTGCGTGGTTAATACTCAGGTGACGGTGATCGTTGCGTGATGCTGGTGGAAGAGCCTGGCCAATCCGTGACATTACCCCCCTCCCCAGGGCCCGCTCCTGAGGGCCTAGACCGTCGACGCCGTGGTGGTCTACCTCGTCCACGAGGTGCTGGGAACTCGGGGTGATTGGAGTGGAACTCCTCCATGAGTGCGGGATCTAATATATCGGATCTGTGGACCCAAGACCTCTCTTCTGGACCATATCCTTCCCAGTCTACGAGGTATTCCAGATGACCACCACGACGTCGGGACCGTAGAATGTCCTTGACCTTGTATATGGACCCTTCTTCTGAAATCAGTGGGAGAGGAGGTTCCTCTTCATGGCCAGGCTCTGTGGAAGGAATCAGAGGGTCGTGAAAGGGTTTGAGGAGTGACACGTGGAATGTGGGGTGAATTCTGTATTGTGGTGGTAGCTGTAACTTATAGGTGACTGGGTTGACCTGTTCCAGGATGGTGAAGGGACCAACAAATCTGGGACTAAGTTTTCGGGAGGGCAGTCGCAAGCGGATGTCTCTGGTGGAGAGCCAAACTTTCTGCCCCGGAGCATAGGCAGGTCCAGGAATCCTCTTCTTGTCTAACACCTCCTTGGCTCGGCGAACTGCCCTCTGGAGATGGTGATGAGCATCGTCCCAGACCCTCTCGCTCTCCCGGAACCAGTAATCCACTGCGGGGACGTCAGAAGGTTCGCCATCCCAGGGAAAGAGTGGAGGTTGGAAGCCCAGAATACACTGGAATGGCGTAAGTCCGGTGGTAGGTTGCCGCAGGGAATTCTGGGCGTATTCCGCCCAGCCCAGGAACTGGCTCCAGGAGTTCTGATGACCGTGACAGAAGGTCCTGAGGAACCGCCCCACTTCTTGAATTTTCCTCTCAGTCTGGCCGTTGGTCTGTGGGTGATAGCCAGACGAGAGGCTGACGGTCACACCTAGGAGTCTAAAAAAGGCTTTCCATAGTCTGGATATGAATTGGGGTCCTCGGTCCGAGACTATGTCTTCAGGTAGCCCAAAACATCGAAAGACATGGTTAAATAGGTTTTCAGCAGTTTCTAGGGCTGTGGGTAGACCCTTCAGAGGAATCAGACGACAGAATTTGGAAAATCGATCTACAATGACTAATATGCAAGTATTACCTTCAGACGATGGGAGGTCTGTCATGAAGTCAACTCCTAGGTGTGACCAGGGGCGGTTTGGGATGGGCAAGGGATGGAGTTTTCCTGCAGGTAGATGACGAGGACTCTTTGACATGGCACATTCTCTACAGCCTTGGATGTATCTCCTCACATCCCTCGCCATGTTCGGCCACCAGAAGCGTTGGGATAGCAGCGAGAGGGTGTTGTTGGCCCCGGGATGCCCTGTGCCCAGAGAGGTATGACTGGAGTGAATGAGATCTACCCGTTGATTTTCAGGGATGAATCGTCGATTGGGGGGACAGCCCGGCGGAGTTCTGGACTCTGGGGTGGCGACAACTGTTGGAGCAGACCAGGTGATGGGACAGACTGTGATCTGATCTGGGAGAATGTTGGCCGGGGTCTCACTTGTTTCCTGTTGGTCATGGATTCTGGAGAGTGCATCCGCCCGGATGTTTTTGGATCCTGGTCGATATGATATGGAGAACTGAAATCTGGAGAAGAATAAGGACCACCGGGCTTGACGAGGACAGAGTCTTTTCGCTTCTTTAAGGTACTGTAGGTTTTTATGGTCGGTAATCACCTGGAATGGGTGTTTAGCTCCCTCCAACCAGTGTCGCCACTCCTCCAGGGCGAGCTTGATGGCTAGAAGTTCACGGTTCCCGATGTCATAGTTCTTTTCCGCCGGGCTGAGCTTACGGGAGAAGTAGGCGCATGGATGGAGTAGTGAGGGATTCCCATGGAGCTGGGACAAGATGGCTCCTACTCCGGTGGTCGATGCATCCACCTCGACCACGAAAGGTAAGTCGGGATTGGGGTGAGTCAGGAGTGGAGCCTGCGTGAAGGACTTCTTGAGTCTTTGGAAGGCTGCGGCCGCTTCGGGTGACCAGGATAGTGTTTTGGGTTGATTCTTTAGGAGGTTGGTAAGTGGAGCGGTGATAAGACTGTAATTGTTGATGAAACGGCGATAGAAATTGGCAAACCCTAGGAATCGTTGGAGTTCTTTGATGGTTTTTGGTTCAGGCCAGGAGATGACGGAAGTGACCTTCCCCTCGTCCATGCGAACCCCTTTTCGGTCAATGATGTATCCGAGGAACTGGACAGATGGTAAGTGAAATGAGCACTTCTCAGCCTTGAGGTACAGTTTATGGTTCCGTAGGGTTTGTAGGACCTCCGCAACGTGGTGGCGATGTTCGGCCTCACTCCGGGAGTAAATCAGGATATCATCAATATAGACAATGACGGAGATATGGAGGAACTCCCGGAGGACTTCGTGTATGAAGTTCTGGAATACGGAGGGGGCGTTGACCAGACCATAGGGCATGACCAGATATTCGTAGTGTCCAGTAGGGGTCACAAACGCCGTCTTCCATTCGTCCCCCTCGCGTATTCGTACCAGATTGTAGGCGCTGCGGAGGTCCAACTTAGTGAATATCCGGGCAGATCGGAGTTGTTCCAGGGCCGCAGGGATGAGAGGAAGTGGGTACCTGAACTTGATGGTACCTTGGTTTAGAACTCGGTAATCTATACATGGCCGCAGCCCTCCATCCTTCTTGGCCACGAAGAAGAAGCTTGAAGCAGCGGGTGACGTGGACTGGCGAATATACCCCTGACTCAGAGCCTCCTGAATGTACTCCTCCATGGCCTTAGTTTCTGGAAGGGACAACGGGTAGATCCTACCTCTGGGCATAGGAGCATCAGGAAGCAGGTCAATGGCGCAGTCCCATGGCCGATGTGGAGGTAGCTGGGAAGCTCTCTTGGGGCAAAATACGTCCTCGTATGAGGAGTAGATCTTCGGGATCTGGATGGATTGTTTCTCAACTGGACTTTCGACAGACGTGACATAGACATTTATGGGTCTCTGGATCTGCAAGGGTAGGTCAGGAAAACAGCTGGAGACGCATTCTTTACCCCATCTTTTGATTTCTCCGGTGCCCCAAGAGAGGATGGGATCATGCTTCACCAGCCACGGGCGCCCTAAGATGATGTCCATTGATGCTCCCTCCAGAACCAGAAATTGAATTTCTTCTTTATGAAGTAACCCTACTCTGAGGGTGACGGGTTCACATTTACGATGGATACGTGCCTGGGAATGGATATCGGTGGTTATAGGTTGAATCTGGTAGACGTGCGTCGAGGCTTCGGTGTGGAGCTGGAGGCGGCGACAGAGGGCGTGCGAGATGAAATTTCCGGCTGACCCGGAGTCGATGAGAGCCGTGACTGAAATGGAGACAGAATGGGCAGTTAACTGAACATTGGTGGTGAGAGGGTGCATTTTTTCAACGGGAGAACTGAACACACTCACCAATGAACGTACTGGACGAATGGGACAGTCCAGCCTGACATGTGCTTCGGCACCACAGTACATACACAGACCCCGGGTCAGCCTCCTCTGTCGCTCAGTAATCGTAAGTCTACCAGACTCGACAATCATAGGTTCTGGTTCTGGAGGGACGACTGGCTCTGGCGGACGAAGGAGTGCTTGTGAGATTGATGGGAGATCTTGCTGGTAGACCTTCAGACGATCAGAACATCGAAGTGATTGTTGGATGAATTTTTCCAACCCCATAGTATCGTCGAGGGCTGCCAGCTGTAACCTCAGATTGGGCTCCAATCCGAGCCGGTAAGTTGTTAGGAGAGATCGCTCATTCCATCCACTAGCAGCAGCCAGAGTCCGAAACCGGAGCGCATAGTCCTGGGTGGACATGGCTCCCTGCTTAAGATGATATAGTTGTTCTCCGGCTGCTACTTCTCCATATGTACGACCAAAGACCTCCTTGAAATATGTGGTAAAGTTATGAATGGAATTGGTTACCGGCCCAGCTTGCTGCCAGATGGTCTCAGCCCACCGGAGAGCCGACCCAGAGAGAAGGGAGATGATGAAGGCAATTTTGGACCGATCTGTGGGGTATAAATCTGGTTGCATTGTGAATATCAGAGAACATTGTAATAGAAAGCCATTGCACTCCTCCGCCCCGCCAGAGTAGGGCGCTGGTCGAGCCATGGGACTGGATGAGTGGGTGGACGGTGAAGAAGTGCTCGGTGCTGGTGGTGCTTCGGGAAGTGGAGTAGCTGGCATTAAAACTCTCTTCAGGGAGTCCACCAACTCCTGAATGGGATCCGGAGTGCTCATGCTGTAAACTGTAAGGTCCGGTCTTCTGTTAGGGAAGCAGACGGACAAGTTAGGTGAGTATATAATGAAAGATGTTTATTACAGCAGAGGAGCATACGAGGATAACAAAGGGGATGTAATTGTAGTAAGGTTGAGATGGTATTCCTTCTTCAGAGCAGGATGGATGACAGACACTGAGGGAGACCGAATGCACACACCAGAGGGCTTGAGGGGAAGACAGACTGAAGACACACTCGATACAGACAGGACACCGGGAACACTGGACAGACTGGAACGAGACAGAGATCAAGTAAGTTCAAGCGATTAGAGAAATGTGATAGTGACTACCAGGAGGTACTCGCTATGAGTCCGCTTCGTGGGAACGAGACCGGACACTGACTGAAGTGAGGTGTGTGCTTATATAGTGAATGGAAGTGATTGGGTGCAGCTGTGCGTGGTTAATACTCAGGTGACGGTGATCGTTGCGTGATGCTGGTGGAAGAGCCTGGCCAATCCGTGACAGCTGCTTTGACACAATCTACATTGTAAAATTACAAAAAAAATAAAGATTAATTGAATTGACACTAAAACACGTAATAACTGGAAAAAATATAATCCGTAATTTAATGAATTAGATTTTAAATGCAATAACAGTGTTTATACCATGGCAAAATGTGATTCAGAATGATCTCAACAGAATTTTAAACTCTAAGAATAAAAAAATAAAGGTCTACAAATGCAATGACAAAACAATAAATGATATTGTGCTGCTATCTAGTGGTTAATATGGTAGTTGTGAATTAAAAAGTCCCTACTATGGGTTTTTACCTCTAAGTAAGTGAAAACATCTAGCTGTGGTTTGAATCTGAAAGTGCTCTGTGTTTAAAACTATTGATTCCTAAATGAAAGAGTTGACTCAGAGTCGAATGAATGATTTGTTTTGTGTTCAGATTTTTTGCCTGCTCGTATCAACGTTAATATAGGACATCATCAAATATGAAGTGCCGGATCCGGTAAAACGTGAACGCACCCTTCCCTTCTAACACTAGTGGAGCATAGGGGACTATATGGGATTGATCATGACACAAAGATTACTATCACTGGAAGATGGCCAGAGATGCGGCTGTGGGGAATAAAAGGTTAAAGTTCATTTTCACAACAGTACCACAGTATACCACGTGCTATGTTTGTTCCTGTCATTTTTCTGATAATTGATACAATAACCTACGCTGCAACGCAGAATTTATCAATCGTTCATTTTTAAAGGAAAAAGCAAAAGCTATTAATGTGTGGGACTTTGTCAATAACTGTTACACAGTTTGAATAGACCAGTTTCTTCTCCTTCCTACACAAGCTGTAAGTGTGATTAAAATGATTACCTCGCTTTCTGTAGTTTGCAAAATATCTATTTAATTGTGTGTTGTAACTTGTCATCGCTCCGCACGGCTTGTAATCACTTATCAATTATAGATCAGTGCTTGTAATGTATATCTCAGGTTAAATGTTTATGGATTATTCACATATCGCATCCAAAACCATGTTGAAAACATGACTTGTGCTAAATTTAAATATTTAAATGCATGGCTATGCTCAATTCCCTGCCGTTTGTCATTGTTAGGCCACCATCAACTGTTCCTACACAGACATGATGCAGATGTTTTTCAAAATAGTACAACTTTTGTCACTCTGTGGATTAATGCTGAATGTGTGTTGTATGCTAGTGTTTAACTGCATTGGGCTCACACATATACTCTGGCTACTTCCTAACTGTGGGGGGCATTTCTCTCCGTCTCACACTGAACTGTATAACAACAGATTAGTCATTGGACCAATCAGCACAGATAAGCATCATGCAAAGGAAGGGTTTGAGCACATATGAATTGCTGAATAAATCATATGGGAGTCAATGGGATAATTATAGGTAAAAATAAATGCATATTATAAGACAATGAAAGACCCCCAAAACCAAAATACAGGTATGACCTTTTAAAATGCATAATATGTGCTTTTAAAAGTCTGACTTTAAGTGGCAGAAATGTTGCAAGCTACATAAAACAAGGAGGCAACCATTTTTACTAGAGATGTCCAGATCTGATCACATGATCGGAAATCGGGCCTGATCATGCGGTTTCAGACTCGATTGGAATCGGACGTTACCTTCCGATCAGGACTCGAATATACATGTATATATATATTTTCATTATTCTTCATCTATAGTTATGCGGTGGAACAGAGTTAGACTTCTTTCTTGACTTCACACAGAAACTGTAAGCGTGCGGCATTGCATCACATTGTTGCAGATGCTATTGCAAAGTAGAAAATGGAAGCAGCTTGAAGCGGAAAGCACAAGCATGTCTGCGGTCTGGAGGTATTATAAAGTTGATGACGACAAGATTGTCAAAGCAAACTGTGAGATATGTATGCTGGGTATTTTTTAAGTTGAGGTACTATTTGTTTTTATATTTGATTTCTTTTATATTTACTGTTGCACTAAAGTCCAAAACTGAATAATTTATGTTATTTATTACTTGATTGTTCAAGCTACCCCACAGAAGTGTTCTGTTTGTTAACAGACTTGTTGAATGTTAAAATAAGGTGAATAAAAAAAAAATTTAATTAATTAAATAAAAAAATCCTGGATCTGTTTCTTCGCTATTGTTTTTTTTTTAAATTTATTATAAAAGTATTTGACTGGGTTTTGGTATCGGTAGATACTCAAAATCAAATGATTCAGACTCAGGGGCAAAAAAAACCTGATCGGGACATCCCTAATTTTCACACTTACAGGTTGTAATCCTTAAAAATAAGATGAACTGTGCACTGACCAAGTCCCCATCAAGGTCTGACAAAGTCCCATGCATTAGTCTTTGGTACAGATTCTTCCTTTAACAAATGGTCAGCAAATCTCAAGTTGCAGGTTAGGTTATTGTAATAATCATTTAAAAAAGACTCTGAAAAATGAAATGATATACTCTTTTTTTATTTTTTTGCGAATCAATAGTTTTAAACATTGCACTTTCAGATTTAAACCTCAGCTGAATGTCTTCATTCACTTCGAGCTGTGTTACACTCTGCATGGAAGGTCATTTACAAAAACCCATAACAGAGGCTCTTTAAATATGTTTAATTAATTAGGATTCTGGTTAATTTTAGTCATGAATTTCAATTTAAACAATACATTCTAAGATAACCTAATATCTAACCTAATTATATAAACATTTAACCTTTTACTGGTTTTATAAAGTGTACTCCTAATATCATAAAATGCCATAAAAAACACATTTTAAAGTCTTCCAGTCAGATAAACAACACAGAGGGAGAACATTCATAAACCTTTCACGTCGAGCTCTCATAACCTGTCAACATTTAAATTTAAACACGGGCGAGTTCATTCCCCCGAACAGTCCATAAACAAACAGCAACAGAAACAGGTGCTAACAAGATGGAGAATTTTCCACTCTCGGCTGCATTGGGAGCAGTTCGGCCTCACACCCCAACATCTCGTTTTAATGATGGGCGTCTCAGGAAGCACAACAATAAGTTATTCTTCTCTCAGCTCAACATGCCCTTACCGAGCACTGTGGTGGCGATAAAATATCACAGCTCACATAAATAATGTTTTAATGAGCCCCCTAACCCTTCACTTTAATGACAACTGTAGTTTTTTTTCCAGTCTGCCGCCACATGTGGCCTGCAGGTGGGCCAGTCAGACACACACACACCCGCCAAATTATTCCAAAACACCCTCGATTCCTAAATCATCCAGGACTACTGGTGAACATGCCTTCTAGTGTTTTCTTTCACCTCTGTTACTCACTGTTCACCTACAGAAATAATTCTCGCTCAGCCTCTATTTCCCTTCCCTCAGATAAAACATTGGGCAGCAGGAATTGGCGATATGAACTTAAAAATATATGTCTATATATTTTGGTATATATTGTGATAATGATAACTATGACAATAAAAACTATCTTTTATTTTGCTATGTTTTTAAAATACTTAATTTTTTGTTATTATATAAAATTATATGTGATTTTAACTGTTAAAATCGGTTACCTGGTTAAAAGTTGTTTTTCCTTAATATATATACTGTAGGTGAATAACCATGAATTGGCTTTCTTGGAATTCCTTGCATGACACTTGGATGGATCTTTTTAGTGTTAGAATTTGTTGTGTATTACTAATGTCGATAAATAATTTTTATTGCATTACTTTAGTATCATGTGTTTTACCGTGATGATGTTTAAAGTAGTTGTGTCCAGTGTGCCAATTATACATTCATGATCAGGGAGGTCAACTTTATCAGTAATGTTAGTTATGTAAAACATGTTTCAGTCATTTATGTATATTTATTTAAAATGACATACAATTTATTAATAAAACGAATCCGTTTTCAGTGTTTTGAGGGATTATTTAGGGTATTCTGATCTACAGTATCCTCTGATTAGCTATTTCAGGTGTTTCTGTAACGTTACGTTAAACTATACAAACTATGCATCTACTCTGACTTCACCATCAGGCTACACTGAAAAAAAATGGTTCATTGCAAATTGTTGCAAACAATTTATATAAGCTGAATTTAACAAACAAACTAAGTTGAACATTACTTTTTATTTTTAAAACTAATTTCAATATGTTACTTATTCAATTCAACGCATATAAATAGTTTACAATCACTTACCTAAAAAGAAATTTTGTAAATCCAATGAGTAACTTTTTTTTCCAGTGTATACGTAGATAAAACACCTATTTTATGAGAAAACAGTCGTGCGAACACTTAAGATTGGGGCTCCATATCTGCCTGTTCAGACTATTGAATGATTTTTTTATACAGAGACTGATTGACGTGATTATGCATTTACATAGGTATGAACCATTATAAGGGTTGGTAAATATTATTGATTCATTCATTTTCCTTTGGCTCCAGTCCCTTTATTCATCAGAGGTAGCCACAGCGGAATGAACCGCCAACTTATCCAGCATATGTTTACACAGCAGATGCCCTTCCAGCTGCAACCCAGTACTGGGAAACACCCATACACACTCATACACACATACACTACAGCCAATTTAGTTTATTTAATTCACTTTTAGCGCATGTCTTTGGACTGTGGGGGAAACCGGAGCACCTGGTGGAAACCCATGCAAACACTGATAGAACATGCAAACTCCAAACAAAAAATGCCAATTGACCCAACCGGGGCTCGAACCAGTACTTTCTTGCTCTGAGGTACCAGTGCTAACCACTGAGCCACCATGTCGCCCGGGTAAATATTACCTAGTATTTTAATTATTAACATTATTTTTATTTATAATACAGATCAGACTCAGAGCAAACTATTTTCTCAATATAAAAGGGCTGACCTACCATACACCTTGTTTTCACATTCTTCAGTGGGGATCAAGTGGGGTCAATCCCCCCAAACCCCCTGATGTAATTCACACCCTGGTTGTGTCAATGACTCAGAACACCTTCTATATATTAGTATGTCTCTCAGCTTGTGAATAAGCAGTTTGTGGTGATCATTGGCACCTGCATTCATCACCACCGGCTGTTGACTGTTTATTTGTCTGTGTAACGAAGATACAATTAGTAGACAATAGTACAACAGTACAAAACATTGGTGTATTAGAGGTGTGAACCTACAAAGATCTCAAGATTTGATTCGATTAGGATTATCATATCATCGTTTTGGTTCAATTAGATGAATCATATCCACTGACAATTCACTACATCCTCAGTTTTCAGTTTTACCTCTTGTACAATCTTGTCCTTAAATACAAGCAGTAAGAAAAAAATGAACAAAACCTTTAATTTTACAAGCTGAAAAAAAAACATGTTCAGCATTGTGTTCCGCTGCTCAAATGAAGCATTTTACAGTGTGCCCTTAGCAGTGACAGAGGGGATCTTGGGGTTTGACTGTATTTCCAGTGTCAAAGAAAGAATGTCCCAGCAAATTCACAAGCAGCGAACTGTGCCAAGATCATAGGCTCTTAACATAGATGGAGAATTTTTAATTACTGACACACGCATCTTGCATCTCTTGCTATTCACGACAAATAACATTATAAAACCATCAGTACTTCATAGCTGGATACTAAGCAGATACTGTAATTATCCTTGTCTTCACCGCGATGCACTGATAAAATGATTTAATTGGACACCTGTAGTGTATTAACACTGTATAACCACTTTAAAAACTAATCATATACAATAGTTTGCTGTTGCAATTTTAATGCTTTCTATCATGTTTTAACCCCTTTGCAATATCCGCCAACCACAAATATTTTTACTGTAAAATTTATCAAATATTTTTACTGTGCATTATGTATTTCATCCATACTGATACTGTGTGAAAAGAATGTTTAGCTTTGTGCATATTATTTCAAAATAATTTATTATCAAAGTAAGTTCAGTAAATTACAGTAGTATAATTGACATCTGATCAGGGATTGACGAATCAAAGAACAATAAACAATAGTCCAGAAGACCCAATCAGGGAGCGATTGTGAATAGCCACGCCTTCAAGTGTTTTTCAACTAAAACTTAAAAATTTCAGTGTTTTTTCCACATGACGACCTCAAAACATTATGCAATTCTGAATGTGCCTCATACAGGTGAGTAGGTTCGATGAACCACCTGTAGAGAACACAATCTTTCACCTCTTTGTCATTTTAACCGACACTTGCACCAGTTTTGCACATTTGACACTTTCTTACAATCATTCAGTATCTCATGAAAAAACACTGTGCATTTATTAGGTGATGTGCTTCACACAGGTGAGTTGGCTTGACAAACCACCTGTAGAAAGACTCTTCTCTCTCAACCAACCCCCCCCCCCCCCCCCCAAAAGAAAAAAACACTCCATCTCCTAACGCTAGCACTTAATTCTCTGAGCACAAACAGTTACATAATTAGCCATGTTTGTGTGTATTGCTTCTTCTTCTTGAATCACTGAATCCCTTCTCAACTGTAAGTCGTGTTGGACAAAAGCATTTGCTAAATTACTAAATGTAAATGTAATGTAAATATTTTTAAAACACTCCTTTTAATTGTATGAAGACGCAGGAGTAGTGTGGTGATGTTGTAGTAGAACTTGTGCATTTTAAAATAAAAAAGACAATAGTTTTAGGCACAGTCTGAAAAAAAGAAGACATCAACACTCAAACTGATCGAACATGAAGACAATGTCAATTGCAATGGCAATGTATGGTTCACCTAGGGTGTATGTCTGCAGTTGTTCTTAATACGGATGGATTTTCAATCATTCTGGCCATTTTTATAAGAAAATATTTTTTTTTTTTAATGCAACGCTAATCGACATCGTACTTTGTACAAATCATGCATTTACCCCCGTACAGAACACCATAAAATAGTAAGATTTTTCCTCAATCTGTGATATGAAACCATGTCTGGACACAAAAAAGGGGCGCATACACATGCAAAACTGTAGAACACATTTAATCATTGACCAGACAGATTTGTTGCACTGCACAGACCTGACCAAACCACTTCCAGATTGCAGAGGCAGATTCCAGATTCCAGGTTTTATCGTTATTATCGTGGGAAGACGAATTCTTATTGTGAGGAGAATATATCACCCATCCCCAGTGTGTGATGAGCAGTCATGGCAAACTGAAGCTGATTCTGAGGGCAGGAATAACAGGATGTGTTACACTAATTGTTTCCAAAGCATACTGATCCCTTATAAGCATGCGAGTGAAATCCTAGTGCACATAATCCTCATTATCCCTCTCCGATTCTAATTAACATGAAATTTACCAATGCTGAAAGGTCCATACAGAGCAGGTTATGTGACACGGCTAACAAGTGTCTGCTGTTTAAATACACTGTAGAAGAAAGAATAATTATTTCAAGTTGATTTGCATTTTCAAAATTATTTTAGAATCCAGATAGAATCCTTTTTTGCTAGTTTTTGTAGTGGTTTTGATGTTAGTTTTTAATTTATGTGCTTACCTAATTTTTTTTAACTATTCAAAAAGTTTTTTTGAGGTCAATCTGATTTTTTTGCAATGCTTTAATGTAATGTTTTGTAAGTCTTTTATGTTCATCGAGACTATACTGATTTAATCAAAATTACATTAAATATTAAACCGTTTTTTAAAGAGTATTAATGACCATTCAGACATCATTATAATATGTGGTTTAAATCAATGTTGAAAACAATTATGCTGCTTGCGAAAACCGTTAAACATTTTATTTCAAGATATTTGAAATAGAATGATTTGTAACATATGTTTTCTCAAATGGTTTTACTTTTGATCACTTTAAATAATTAGTATTGTGTATGCCTCCCATAAGCTTGGAGGACTGCATCCATACATCTCTGCAATGACTCAAATAACTTATTAATAAAGTCATCTGGAATGGCAAAGAAACCATTCTTGCAGGACTCCCAGAGTTCAATAAGATTCATCTTCAATGCCTCCTCCTTCATCTCCCAGACATGCTCTTTAATGTTCATATTAGGTGACTGAGCTGGCCAATCCTGAAGCACCTTGACCTTTAGGAACTTCAGATCTCTCGCACACTCACATACAGAATGTAACCTCAAAGCATGATTTTTCCATTACCAAACTTGACTGATTTCTGTGAGAATCTTGGGTCCATGTGGGTTTGAAGAGGTCTCCTGCAGTATTTGTGATGATCGGGATGCAGTTCAACAGACAATTCATTGGAAAAAATCGACCTTCTGTCACTTTTCCAAATGATCAACTCGAAGTCAAGTAATTATTTATTTCTCTTACAACTGGGACTGATGACTTTTGTCAGGTAGTGTATAATGTTATACATTTCAGTCCAGCTTTGGTTTTAGCAATGATAGGAATTAGTAATCTTTCAGCATTTGAAACCATATTAGCATTTATTTCTACAACAGCTGATTGACTGATTGAATATCGCATGCTGTCAAAACAGATTTGTGAAAACAACCAAACACCCTGCATTGTGCATTCCATGACAGAATGTGCCTAATATATAAATTAATAATTACTTGTATTTAATTAATAAATAAAAATTACTTGCACATGCTTATAAACTAAACACTAGACAGAACACAGTTTTCATGAAAACAAGTTTTTTTTTATACAACATGCTGGACATAACAGCCAAAAATACATACAGAAATACAAATATTTTCAGTTTTTTTATTCAAATTTGTGATGTTTAAACATACCCTTCTGTTACTTTGTTTTTCATTTACTTTTAAATTGCGCAGCTCATAGGTTTATTATATGAAAATAATCATGATTGGTTTTATTAAAAGACTATACCTTTCTACAAGTCTCAGGTGTTTCTTTAATGTCACTGTATAATTTTAGCTCAAAAAAACTCACAGATCATCAAGTACACACTCTAAAGAATGCTTTGTTTCTTCAACCCATATTAGGTCAAATATGGACAAACAAAAAGCTTATATTTGATTCCAAAAAAATTAAAAAAAAAATTTGTCCAATGTGTGCACAATATTGTAAATGCCCCTTTTGGGTGGAAGCTAAATGCCAATTCACACTGTACCAACAAATGCCAGCAGACAGAATCAGACACTTTGCTGAGTTTTGTCGGACCAGTGTGTTCCCCCTGTCAGTGTCTGTTAAAGCTCGACTGAAAATGCCAAACTGGTGCATGTTGGATCATGGAATATCGCCACTGGCTTGCATGGTTCGGGATCTGTAGAGCTGCGCATTGTTGGATTTGCCCTTCAATATTTGGACTCTCAGTAGTGATTATTAAACCACACTGAACTGAGCTCAACTGAACTGAACTTAAACACTACAAACTGAACTACACTGTTCCTATTTACTGTGACCTTTTATGTGAAGCTGCTTTGACACAATCTACATTGTATAAGCGCTATACAAATAAAGGTGAATTGAATTGAATTGAATTGAATTGAATTGAATTGAATTGAATTGAATTGAATATCTGATGAATAAGTGATGTGCTGTAATCTGGCGATTGTCCGCATTTCTCTGTGCCTGTCTGTATGGTAGAGAACTAGGCTAAAATCAAGTTTGTCTCTTTAAATGCAAATGAGGTGCTGCTCCCCGACCTTTTTCCAGAAGAGGGATTCTCAGTGATTCTGGAAACAGCAAACAAAGCATCTGTATGCATTTAAAATCCTTGTTAGATCAAACTCCTGATATACAGCTCAAACATGAAGCAAAGACTACACACTGCGAAAATATTCTTTCACGTCAATGGTTAAATACACACAAGTACTGGACAAAAAGTTTACTCATACTGTCAATTATATACATCTGTGGATGTAAACAGTGCATGTGTATGCATGTTTCTGAAGGAAAAATGAAGACTACAATCTAGGGATCTTAAGGAGTTTTGAAATGATACAGAAACTAATTTCTGATATGCTTACTTAATTAGGAGTGATTTATGCTTTATAACTTTATGTAATCTTTATAACTTTTAACTAATCTTTTTCATACTTGAGCAGCAAAATTAAACACTAAAGAAAATGTTACAAGCATAAAAAGATCGTTTTAACAACAGCTAAACACCTTAGGCCCTTTCCATTTATATAATTAGAAAATTACACAGAGCAAAGGCTCACAATCTTAAAACACAGTTTCAGATGTGTTAATTATCTGCTATACTTCTTGTTCTTGAGAGAGTTTCTTTACAACTAAGGAAAAATGTAAATGATATGCATTTACTAATGGCTGAAATAAAGTCTATAGTTCTGTTTCAAAACCTAGTGTACAATACAAATCTCTTTAATCAAGTCATTTCTTTCATTACAAAAATAAAAAATATATATATATAAAAAAGTCAGTCCAATATTATATAGTCATATATTGTACAACACAGGCTCATTGTGAAAACGTACCCCTGTTTACATTTCTGGAGAGCATGAATTATGTAGCCAGAGGTACGTATGCCGCGGCAGCTTTTGTTTCTTTTCGTGCTACCAGCTGACCGCTTACCTATGTGTGGATGGCTTTTCGGTGTTACCAGTTTGTCCAGTAGCGCACCATGTACGTTGACGGACTTGAGACGGTTTACCGCAGGTTGGAAAAGTCAAGGTTTTTAAACCGCAAAAATGTTCTGTTATACCGTTCCTAAGGTATATGTAAGTTTTTGCTTTTACGACTATTTCATTTAGTTTTTTTTTTTTTTTTTACGGCAACAGTATCTCCAGCAAATGGAGGCTTCCAATCAAAACGATTCCAGCCCACGATTCAGCAAACATCTGAAAAACAAGTCACTTACTGTATACTCCAACATCCAACGTGCTATAGACCTGATCAGTGCAGTGGCTTAATTTACATCCATAGAAAAGACTGATATCCAAAGATGACTTTTTAAGTTTTAAAGAAATCTGTGTTTTTGAAAATAATGAAGATAGCAGAATCAATCATTTATTTTAATTATTTAGCCTGACAAGTTTAATATAAAAAAGGCTAAATGTTTCTTGAAATAAAATATATTGTCTTTTTTTTACCCAGACATTTAAAGTGAACATATTTCAGATCAGTAATCACAATACTGTGAAACCGTGATATTTTATTCCAAGGTTATCATACCATTAGAATCTTATACTGGCCCATGCCTACTTGAGACACAGAGAGGAGTTGACCACGGTCACGGGGTACGAGTCCAGCGAAGAACATTTCCAGAAAGCAGGTAAAAGAAAAAAAAAAAAAAGGCAAAAAATAAAATAAACAAGTAAATAACAGGGTAAGAACATGGTAAAAACCAGGCGGCCCTCAAGGCCTTTTCTTTTTTGGACTGCTTTTGAAAACACTGTCGGTTAGGCTTAAGGAAGGAGGTGAGTGAGTCAATCAGTGCTATTGAAAACACTAATGGTTGTGTATATGGAATGGTGTGGATGGGGATATCGGTCGGTCAGTCAGTCAGTCGACAGCGGCCTCTGGTGGATTTACGCGTGAACAGCAGGTGCGGAAAGCACTTGCAAGAGAACTTTGAGGTCTGAAAATCATACACATCAGCCTCTGGTGGATTTACGAAAACAAAAACTGCAAAAAAAAAATGTACCTCCTGCAATGTATTTCGCGCTGTCCAGAAATGTATACAGGAATACTTATCAGTACTGAGCATGGGTTGATATTGTAACATGCTGCACGATATTGGAAGAAACATTGAAGATTCTGCAAATTATTGCAGATTCACACATTGCAAAATTGATGCTAAAACAATATATTGTGTAGCTCTAATTAAAACTTATCAAAAATAGCTGTAAATCCAAACCCACGTTGACTTTGCATAAGCAAAATGCACAATTTATGCAGCAGACGCCAAGACATTTTGCTCCATTTTGGAATAGAGCTTATTTTTGTCTATTAATTGAGTCTAGGTCAGGTCTGGGTTTGAAGGGCAGCTTCAGGAATGCCACAGTTCAGCTCATGGTTTGCGTCTGTCAGAAGAGAAGGAATGTATGAACACTGCTGTGAGAGCTATCATAAGGTCAGCAGGTGAAATGGGGGAGTTCCGAAGTGCAGAGCTCAGCGGGTCAATGAGAAACGACTGAGTGTCAAGAAACAAGTGTGTCTTTTTATAACTCTGAATAATTGCTCATGGGCACCATCATCTCTGTCAGCTTAACAGCTAAAAATCATTTAGTGACCATGATTTGCTGTGTGTGGCGTGTGTGTGTGTGTGTGTTCATCACGTTGTATTGTAATACATTTTTAAAAGCAATAACAGTAATGTTCCCGCAAGTAAAATTGACCCCTGTAGGGATTTTTATTTAGTTTTTGGTCCCCAAGAGAAAAATGTCTTTTTATGATTTGCTTTTAGGGGTAGGGGTAGGGTTATGGGTAAGAGAACAGAATATAGTCTTTATTAATAATTACATGTAGGAAAGTCCCCATAATACATGAAAAACAATGTGTACGAGTAATGGTTTTGGTGGTTTACAAGTTGCTTTTAGAGGTAGGGTTAGGGGACAGAATGAACAGCCTCTATAAATCATTACATCAATGTAAAGTCCCCATAATACATGAAAAATAATGTGTATGTGTACTGGTTTTGATGGTTTACACATTGCTTTTAGAGAAAGGGTTAGGGGACAGAATACAGGTTCTACACATCATTACCTCTAGGAAAGTCCCTATGACACACGAAAACACACAGTGTATGTGTACAGGTTTTGGTGGTGTACAACTTGCTTTTAGAGGTAGGGTTATGCTGAGTTCAAACTGCACCATTTTCAAAGTAGTCGTGTCACAGGTGTTTTCACACTGCATGACTATCTGGTTCTACATTCTGTCAATACTGTGTTTACACTGTATGATAGATTGACGACAGGGGGTTTCACACTGCATGACATTACAATAGGAGAATCGCCGACAACTTTGTCTCGGTCCACAAACTACGTTTCATAACCAAGCACACGCGAGAACTGCCATGGAAACAACACATGGTCATGTAGTATATATTTTGTTATTAACTACACAATGAGAAAGAAACCTTTACTGGGGTAGAAAATTTACTTACTTTGCTCACCTAGGGAATTAGCAATTTCTCTAAAACTTTTTTTTTTTCGACCCAGTTGTGGTTTTGCCCAGCTGACATGTCAAACAGACATGGGTGATGCCACATTTCCACTAGTTTTGCTTCATTTCTTTGGTCCAAATAAACTGAAAAAAGCCCTTTTAACTTTTCCCCCATCCTCCCGCTGGTCTGCAGATACCCACACTAGTGGATGCTGCTCTCTTATTGGTTGTAGGTAATTGCAGATGTTATTTTCAATCAGAACACATTTCACACGGCATGATTTGAATCGCCATCAGGTCTCGATATTTAGCATGCCAAATATCTAACTGGTGTCGGCGACTCATCTGCGATTCTCTCAGATTGAGTCAAAATCAGGGCTAAAATCATGCATTCTGAACTCGGCATCAGGGGACAGAATATACAGTCTCTATCTAAGTCATTACATAATACATGAAAACACAATGTGTGTGTACTGGTTTTAGTGGTTGATGAACATTGTATAATGTCATAGATATGACTTAGTTGTACTCTGTTAATGCTTAAAAAAATCATAGTTAACAGGGTCTTTTCACATTCAATTTTTGCCATTTTTTCCTGTGAGGGTTAGATTTATGGGTAGGAGAGGCTTAGTGCCATACAATAAGCCTTTTTTAATGTATAAAATACATTATGTCTATGAAGAGTCCTCATAAACCACCAATACCAACATGTGCGTGTGTGTATTTGTGTGTGTGTGTGAAACGAAAAGGTGTGGAGGTGCAAAGTGTACTTTTAGAAAGTGCTTCTTTATTTATCAGACAACAGATGTTTGTTTTGTTCTGGGAGGGAAAGCGTGTTACGGCACTGCAGGGTTCAGAGCTCACCATAATTCATTCAGTCTCATTCAACACTAGTCACAGAAAAAACGCCTGTTGATATTATATTCATGCTGGCAAGAGGGCTTAATATCCCACTAGGCAAAATTGGACGCTTAAAACCCAACAGGTGATTCCTGTTAGTATTTTTTTTTCCGAACTCTGTACTTTCTTCCAAGCACTCTGTCTCTTTTGAAAGGGAGTAGAAGGTGGTAAAGACACAAAAAACATAAATGAGGAAGTAACAGCATGGCGGTTGTTTCTCTGCAGGAACTCCAGGTCGACAGGTAGGGTAATTTGCCAGCTAACTAGCCCTCCTCCAGTGACATTTATCCAAAGTGAATACAAATGCAGGAGCACTTTGAACTGTCAGCACACTAGACTGCAAGACATCCCACAGGTAAACGTGTACACTTATACCATGAACAAGTAAAAATAAAAGAGTGAGCTGCCATAAAGCTGAACACTCAATGTAATACCAGAAATACAGTTGTTTAAAAGTGTTATTTTAGCCATTTGACACAACCAAGACTCTAGACACCTTAGTTTAAATAGCAGACGCTCTGTAAATATGGAAAATATGTTTAAACTGAGTTAACAAACGTTGCAGAAAGAAGAAAGAAAGAAAGAAGAAGAAAGAAAGAAAGAAAGAAAGAAAGAAAGAAAGAAAGAAAGAAAGAAAGAAAGAAAGAAAGAAAGAAAGAAAGAAAGAAAGAAAGAAAGAAAGAAAGAAACTTAAACCGACAGCCTAAACACTTTTCTAATGCTTAAATTGACCAATCACAAAGAACATGGAAATGAAGTAACATAATTAGTTTTTGACAAAAATGGGTCTGAAAATGGCAAAAGGGAGAGGAAATAAAATGTGCCTCATTCCACATAAATAACCGTCATTATCAGAGTAACCTTTCAAATCAATTAGCTTTTAGTATCACTTTGGTGCATCATTAAGCCTGATTGTGGAAACTGCAACAAGTGGAAATAGACAGGAATACATTTTAAAAATTAGAATGTTAGAGAGAGACTTTCAAATGCAGCTAAACTATAGTTGGATACTGTATGACACTGTTACAGTATACTGCATATAAACATGCCATAATAAACTCTGCACATGACATATGATATGCATATGGAGGTGAAAACAAAATGATTTGCACTCCTATAAAATACTAATTGTTTTTCAGATGACGTTTAACAGAACAAGGATACTTTCCAGAGTATTCCCCTTTATATTTTTCTTCTGGAGAAAGTCTTATTTATTTAAAGGTAAAAAATTTTAGCCCCTTTAAGATTATTTTTTCTACAGAACAAACCACTGCTGTCCAATTACTTGCCTAATTAACATAACTTGCCTAGTAGTTAACCAAGTTAATTAAAAGCTTTTAAATTGCACCATAAGCTAAAGATTAGTATCTTGCAAAATAACAAACATATTATGGACTGTCAACGAGGCAAACTCAAAAGAAATTATTCATAGTAGGTAGAGCTGTCGCCTCACAGCAAGAAGGTCGCTGGTTCGAGCCTCGGCTAGGTCAGTTGGCGTTTCTGTGTGGAGTTTGCATGTTCTCCCTGCGTTTGCGTGGGTTTCCTCCGGGTGCTCCGGTTTCCCCCCACAGTCCAAAGACATGCGGTACAGGTGAATTGGGTAGACTAAATTGTCCATAGTGTGTGTATGTGTGTGAATTAGTGTGTATGGGTTTCCTGGTGATGGGTTGCGGCTGGAAGGGCATCCGCTGCGTAAAACATATGCTGGATGAGTTGGCGGTTCGTTCCGCTGTGGTGACCCCAGATTAATAAAGGGACTAAGCCGAAAAGAAAATGAATGAATGAATTATTATTCATTTATTTGTTTGGGGCGGTGTGGTGGCGCAGTGGGTAGCATACCTGCCAACATTCGGATCTTAAAATCCGGGAGATTTTATCCGTGGTGCGCGCAAACTGGAGACCGGGGGAAAAGGTGAACTGAAGAGCGGGGTTGAAGGTGCACGCGAACTGGGGAGCAGCTATGAAGAATGGTTGCGCCTTGGTACGCATGGGGACTGAACCAAAAAGCTGAAGAGCGGGTGGGGGTGAGGGGGGGGGGACTCCGGGAGTTTTCCGGGAAACAGAATAATACGGGAGGTGGGCAGGATATGGGTCTGAAATACGGAAGACTCCCGGGAAAAACGGGAGTGTTGGCAGGTATGGTGGGTAGCATGTTCATCTCACAGCAAGAAGTTCGCTAGTTTGAGCCTCGGCTAAGTCAGTTGACATTTCAGTGTGTTTGCATATTCTCCCCGTGTTCGCATGGGTTTCCTTTGGGTACTCCGGTTTCCCCCACAAGTCCAAAGACATGCAGTATAGGTGAATTGGGTTTGGTTAAACTGACTGTAGTGTATGTGTGTGAGTGAGTGTGTTTGGATGTTTCCCAGTAATGGGTTGCCGCTGGAAGAGCTGCGTAAAACTTGTGCTGGATAAGTTGGCGGTTCTTTCCGCTGTGGCGAACCCATATTAATAAAGGGACTAATCTGAAAAGAAAATTAATGAATGAATTTATTCGTTTGTTTTTATTTGGCTTAGTCCCTCATTTATCAGGGGTCGCCACAGCAGAATGAAATTATCCAGCATATATATTACACAGAGGATGCCCTTTCAGCTGTAACCCAGTACTGGGGAACACCAATACACTCCCATTCACATACACACACACTCACACACACACACACACACACACACACACACACACACACACACACACACAAACACACACATTCATACACTATGGCCAATTTAGTTTACCCAATTCACCTGTAGATTCGCATGTCTTTAGACAGAGGGGAAAACCTGAAACCCCCAATAGAAACCTATGGCAAAATGATGAGAACATGCAAACTCCACACAAAAAATGCCAACTGGCCCAGCTGTGACATGAACCAGTAACCTTCTTGCTGTGAAGTGACAGTGCTAACCACTGAGCCCCATTGCCGCATATTTAACTAATTCTTTCATTCATTTTCTTCCAGATGCCCTTCCAGCTGCAACCCATAACTGGGAAACACCCATACACTCCCATTCACACACATACACTATGGACAATTTAGCCCACCCAATTTATCTGTACCACACGTTTTTGGACTAGTGGGGGAAACCGGAGCACCCAGAGGAAACCCACGCGAACACGGGGAGATCATACAAACTCCACACAGAAATGCCAACTGATTTAATAATTCGAAATAACATTATTATGTAATTATGCTAATGTACCAGTATTGTGCTAATAGTTTTATTTTCAACTGTATATGTTATATCAATAGAATAAAGATTTATCTCAACTGACAAATTTGAAGCAGATTTGTTTCCTAAAATGACAAATGTTGGGCTGGCAATCAGAGACATTATCATGCGTCATTATCAGTAATGAAGACTATTTTAAGAAATTAGGACGAGATCATCTGGGATGGGTGCTTCAATTTCAGCAATACATGACAGATATGATGAAACAATAGAAGAACATATCTGATTAACATTAAATGACAGACATACAGACAAAGGCATTCAAAAAGATAGTTGGACAGATAAATATGTAGATAGAGCGATGACTGAGAGGCAAAGAATTAGTGGACAGATGGACAAAGGTAGAAAAAATATGGAGCTAGATTAGTCTCGATAATAAATTATGCAAAAATCATAATGTACTGATGCATGAAATCAAATTCATGTGCACAAAATATATATGCATAAATATATTCACCAAAAACTATTAATGTGCACAAAACAATAATACATACTGATAAAATACATATCACAAAATGCTAATTTACAAATTATAACTGTTATAATCATAACCCGCCAAGAGCATTGTAATGGAGGTATGCACACATTTTGCGAAATCTAACTTAAATTAGAAAGGAAATGAAATGTAGATTTTTATCCAGCAAGGTGAACTCAGATCAGGATTGTGTTTCCATATCATGTCTTGTGCATGCTCAAGATCCTTATTTCAAATAGAGACAGCAAATAGAGAATGATGTGGTAGCGACTTATGGTTGAACACTGAGCTCACATCTGCATACAACTTACCTGTGTGAGAAGAGTGTGTTATTAGGAAGCTAACAAAAATATACACACACAAATCCAAGCCAATTCACATGTGAAAGATGAATATTCGCAGTCACAATGGACTCACAATTTTTCATTCATTCAATCATTGTCCTACACTACAGCGGAATAAACTGCCAACTATTCCAACATATGTTTTACACAGCAAATGCCTTTCCAGCCACAACCTAGTACTGGGAAACACCCATACATTCTCATTCACACTAGGGTTGGACGATGTCTAATCTGAAACATCGCGATGGACGATGGCAACATCATCGTAGGCGGCAGTGAATTAATTATTTAAGAATTAATTATTTAATTATTTGTAGCCTACTGTTTCAACTTCCTGACCCGTATGGTCTTTGTTTTACCCATAACCAAATCATAAATAAATAAAGAGAAGTTACACACAAATTACCTCCTGTCAATCACTTTTTCCGCAGGCATGAATAGGTAGAGTGATCTGTGTCGTTATAATGGTGTTGATAAACTTGGTTGATAAAAAAAGTTGCACAACCAACCAACAGTATCTGAGGTTTTCACTAAAATTACTAAGTAAAGGTGTGAAAGTGCAAGATTGAAGCAGTGTACTGATGCTGTGACAGGTTACCTAATAGATTCAAAAGACTGAAGAGTCAGTAGTTAGAGACAAGATAAATTACATATCACGTTTAACAACTATAGTGAGACGCAATCCAGTGGTACATTCTTGATAAACTGTCCAACATGCACGACTCTCTAGGGTTTTATGCTCAAAGCACCCGCTGACTGCTGGAGCTCAGAGTCAGATGCTGGACGATGGCATGGTCTATCGACCCAACCCTAATTTCCACACACTCATACGGCTGTTTAATATACGCAGTTGAAGTCAGAATTATTAGCCCCCTGTTTATTTTATAACCCAATTTCTGTTTAACGGAGAGGAGATTTTTTTCAACACGTTTTTAAATTAGTTTTAATGACACATTTCTAATAACTGATTTATTTAATCTTTGCCATGATGACAGTAAATAATATTTGACTAGATATTTTTCAAGACACTTCTATACAGCTTAAAGTGACATTTAAAGGCTTAACTATGTTAATTAGGTTAACTAGGCAGGTTAGTGTAATTACGCAAGTTATTGTATAAAGATGGTTTGATAGACTTTTAGAAAAAATATATAGCTTAAAGGGGCTAATAATTTTTACCTTAAAATGTTTTTGTTTTTTTATTATTAAAAACTGCTTTTATTCTAACCAAAATAAAACAAATAAGACTTTCTCCAGAAGAAAAAATATTATCAGACATACTGTAAAATAAATTCGTTTCTCTGTTAAACATAATTTGGTAAATATTTAAAAAAGAAAAAAAAAATCAAATGGGGGCTAATAATTCTGACTTCAACTGTATATAACTGTTATAAACAGGTTCCGTGGAATATGGTTTCATGCTTGTGAATTTGGCTACACGTGTACATTGTGCTTTTTTGTGTGAATTATTATTTGAGACTAATCTAGCTCCATAAAAAAAGGAATGAATTGACAGACTAGCTGAATTCAGAGAGTCTGACATATAGACACCAAAATAAGCATGCGTGTTAATAATATTCACTCATTTGTGTTCGTCATCCTCTGATTAGTATACTTTGTGGCTCCTCTCAGCAGGCAGGAAGTTGTCAGCATGTGCTGGAGGGAGATTCACACCCACCGGCTTCATGCTGTCTCTCACTCCCCTTCTCAACTCATTCTGGAGCCCCTCAGTGGGACAGAAGTTTGGAAAGAGATCACTTGAAACCAATTTGAAGCCTTTAAATGCAAATGACACGTGCCTCTAGTATGAGCAAATCTGCCATTGATCTCTTCATATAGTCTGCATGGAGAAGCATTCATCTGAGAGGAGCCAGTCGGCATGTTTAATCTCGCTCAGCAGAGAGCCACGCAGAGCCGCTCGATGCTTTAAGCAGAACTTAGGAGGTTTTGTATTGATTAACAAGAGCTCGGTTTCCATAAAATCAGGTTGTTCATTAATACAACAGGGGATTTCTGGATGTCGACATTTACATGGTGACCTTGTGGCTTCATTTCGTAATATCTGAACGTATTTACAGAACAGTACATTAAAGTCCTTTAATTAACAATACAAATATTGGCTTGCAAAAAACAAACAAAAACAAACAAACAAAAAAAATGTCAGCTGCAACACTTTAAGACTTAAAATGTATGGT
Organism: Danio aesculapii; assembly: GCF_903798145.1. NCBI lineage: Eukaryota > Metazoa > Chordata > Actinopteri > Cypriniformes > Danionidae > Danio > Danio aesculapii. The sequence continues at coordinate 25,358,970 of NC_079458.1, forward strand.
ACACTTTAAATTAGATGGCTATTCAGAATTGCTAAAAGTATAATTTTTACAATACGGAAAAAAACAACAAATCAAAATGTATAGAAATCGATGAAAATCTGGAAACAAATTCAGAAAAAGTTTTAATTGGTCAAGATGACTGCCTTGATACCTCTAGCGTTAGCTTCTATTGCTAGTGTTTAATTCTAGTTATTTTAACAATCTTTAAAACCAGCTTTTAAAATTGGCAAAAATTAAGCCCATATACAATAACTATATTACCTTGACTTTTTCTAATTGTGTGTATATTTCATGATAATTTTGTTCACAAAAGTGATCTTAGCATTTCTACCATGAATGAACTTGCTGCTAACAAAAACATAAATTTCATACATTCATTCATTTTCGTTTCAGCTTAGTCTGTTTATTAATCTGTCGCCACTGCAGAATGAACCGCCAACTTATCCAGCATATGTTTTACACATATGTTTCACTAAAATTTACAACATACAACTTAAATTTACTAAATTTAAAAAAACAACAAAAATTTGCCATTCTTAGTTGCTACGGTGGTCCCTCGTTAATCATGGGAGTTTCATTCTAAAAATAGCCCGCAATAGGTAAAATCCACGAAGTAGTCTGTTTTATTTTTTACAATTGTTATAGATGTTTTAAGGCTGTAAAACCCCTCATCACTACACTGTTTTCTTAGATTAACATTTTCACTTTTCTCTCTTTTTAAACACTCATGTAACTTCTACCATCCTTTAGCATGTCCAGAGGTCCAACTTTTAGTGTGATGGTTAGCACCTTCATCTGCCTTTTGGTTGCTACCGTGGGTGTCTTTGACGGTGCAGAATGTTTTGTTGACATTATGCGGTTTGTTGGGGAGAAAACTTGCAAACACAGTACAGCACGTCAGAGTTACACTGCTAGTGATCAAAGATTTATGTCAATTTGGCAAGCTGAACGCATTCTGTACTGTACAGGAGACATGGCACGGAGGAGATTGATTGACAATGGTCTACAGCCAATCAGGACACACAACACAATGTGCTGTAAAAAAAAGCATGTCAAATTACACAAAAAAAAAATCAGTGAAACTCAGAGAGCACAAAAGGGGAACCACGTTATGGCGTACAGTCTTACAGTCTTGGAATGGTAGTATGGTAAAGTATGGTAAAGGTAAAGGTCCCATGAAATTAAAATAAAGTTTTTTAGATGTTAGTTTCAGTCTGTTAGTTTTAAGGATATCTATTAGCTAGTGTGCGCCGAAACAGTGACAAAATTTGCATTTAGAAAATATGAAACTGATTTAAACATCTAAAGCTTGCAGTTTGTCACTTCCGCCTAAATGGATCAACAATTTTTTTTCATGTCAAATCATACTTCAGTTTCTTACAACATAGGCTCATTCTGAAAACATCCCCTACATACATTTCTGGAGAATGCAAATTATACAGCCAGAAGTACGTATGGCTGCATTTAGTCTTTAAAACAAATGCTATGGGGCAGTATAATGCCGTTCCTTCTCGCGCTTACCAGCTAGCCACTTATCTCCGTACCTCCGTATGAACGGCTTTTCTACTGTTACCAGTTTGCCCAGTAGCTCGCCACGTACGTCGGTGGACTTGAGACATAGAGAGGCGTTGACCATGACGACGGGGTTCGAGTCTGGCGAAGAATGGTTCCGGTCAATCAACAGTGGCCTGTGATGGATTTATACAAGAACAGCAAGCATAGACATTGGCCTCTGGTGGATTTGTGAAAACAAAAACTGCAAAAAAACGTAGCTCCTGAGACATATTTTGGAGATCTCCAGAAATGTATATAGCGGTTCGTTTTCAGAATGAGACTGGGTAGGTTTATCATCATATCTTGACCAATCAAATGCTCTCTAGTATCTGACATGTGCTGTCCCCTTCAAGATACTTCACATTTGCTTTTCATTTGATGTGCTTGATCTCAACCACTATCACTGGCAGAGCTGTGATTAAAAAACTGTTGGCCAACTATTGGCTGTTTTTGTAAAAGGGGAGGGGCTACTCTATGTTCCGCCCTCTCTTTATTTATTCAGCTGAGATTACGTCAGCACTTCACGGGACCTTTAATGGTCAGAATGACTGTCATAGTTACACAATTGTGTAGTTCCAGTTTTACACTAACCAAGTACTGCATGCAAACATTTTCACAATACAGCCAGATGATCAATAGAAAAAGCAGAAAGGCGTAGTGATGTAAAATCACTATGTTTACATTTCGACTAAATACATACTTGACCGTTAAAATAGTCCTCCTAGCTGTCAGACAGTCTCTGCTGGATGTTTATATGAAGCAGAAGAGAGTGGTTGTGTTTATCCTCTCACTTCTGTCACGTCCCGTCTGACTCGAGTTCATCTCTTGAGTTGCGGACGCTTCACCTGTCAGGGCTGATGTCAAGTCTCCTGACGCGTCCTCTGATTTGAATGGTGCAGATGCACAGCGCAGACACTTCACAAATATTATATGTCAGGAAAGCAAAATGCAGAGTTTGTGTTGATCCTTTCACTTGAAAAGCACAGTGACGGGAAACTAAAGGTTAGAGCACAATACTGACACGGTAAGCCATTAAGACACAAGGTTTGCTCATGCTACTCATCCTTCATTTTGTCTTTGTTGTTCCTTGTATTTATATACAAGTCTAGAGATCGGATGACAGTATTGATTTTCACAGAGATTAAAAGCTCAAAAACACTAGATATATAATCATATTTAATACAAAAATATTTAGTAATTGAAATAGGAGATTAAATATGTGACCCTGGACCACACAACCATAAGTCATAAGTGTCAGTTTTTGGAAATTGAGATTTTTACATTTTCTGAAAGCTGAATAAATTAGATTTCCACTGAGGAATGCGGAAATAGGATACTATATGGCTGACTAAATAAAATCTGGAGTATGAAAAGTAAATAAATAAATAAATAAATATATATATATATATATATATATATATATATATATATATATATATATATATATATATATATATATATATATATATATATATATATATATACACATATATATATATATATATATATATATATATATATATATATACACATATATATATATATATATATATATATATATATATATATATATATATATATATATATATATATATATATATATATATATATATATACATTCTTAGTAATGCACAGCATTAATCAAAAATTTATTAAACGAACGGAAATGTACAAAATATATTGATGATCTTAACTTAATATTGCTTTTTGCTAATATTGCAAATGCTTTTTGCTGTAAAATCATTTTGACTTATACTAAGTATGTTTGCCTATTCGCACAAATATACCTGTGCAACTTAAAACAGTTTTGTGGTTACTAACTTGTGTATATGTCACAAGGGAGATGCTGACAATGGAGTATGGATCCAAATGCAGTATTTATTATAAAGAGAGTAGTCAGACAGGCAATGATCACAATCAGGAGCTAACAGTTGTATACAGGGAATCCAGAGTCGTGGTCGAATAGCAGGCGAATGGTCAATACAGGCAGGAAGCAGACACCGTAAACAAACAAACAAGGCTAGGGTCAAAAACGCGGCAGGACAAGGCAAGGAAAATGCGTCGTAATGTTAACTTGACAGTAGGGGTGGGCGATATGACCTAAAATTAATATCACGGTATTTTTCATCTTTTGAACGGTGACGGTATAATATCACGGTATTACTTTCAATAGCAAAATAATATACATCTCAAGGAAGAACGGACAAAAAAAAAGTCTCACTTCTATCACTCTTTAAAAGTTTCGGTTTGTGTCATTGTAAATGCTCAGTCTCGTTATGAGCTGATCTTCATTTCTCTGTGTTGGTGGAATAAAGCAGGTGAGTCAGCCGCACCAATTTATGAGCAGACAGAGCAGGATTCTCATGATGACCACCGGCGCAATTCCGCTCTTTGTTATGAGCTGTAGTTTCAGTGTAAACTTAGTAAAGGTGAGTTTCTTTGGCGATGATGTCTACAGTATTAGACTTTATATTTAGCGGACATTTGCGCTGAACACGCGGTGAATGCAACGCATGGAGATTCGGGCACCTTCTCCGAAAACACTCGATTGATCTCAGCTGGCGGATCAACATTTACCTCATGTCATGATCGCTGTCATCTGCGCCATTATTATTATTATTATTATAACTTTAGGTGAGGTTTCAGGATTGTATAGAAAAACAGAATAAACTAAATAAAAGGAATAAAAGGCCTGCCCTGAGTATTTTCCACTTAAATTACAAATTTAGATAACAAAACGAAAACACTGAATCCTTTTTATAACCAGCATAGGCTGTTATTATTTTAAGTTTGTTTTAATAAAGCAGACCTACTAACTCAAATCAATCGCTCTACAGAAAATAAGCATTTTTAACGCACCGCTGTAATATCTATATATATTCCAGTCCCTTTATCAACATTTTTTAATACAAGTCAATATTTTAAAGATTATGACTTGAGAATATGATTTTACCTCAGCGCTGCACTTTTCTCCTTCTCCCTCGCGCTGAGCAGGTGACGGAGTGTTGTGAAGTAGTTAAACTCTCCTCAGTTTAATTTACAGTGTCAAACTGGCACAGGAATATCAGTATATTAATATTGGCTTTGCTAAAAGGCTAATCAAATGTGGATCTTTTTTTACAGAAGCTATTAACAGACGCGCATGCTGCAACCGGTGATGAGTCAACAATCGCAAATATTTTGACTTATTTAAAGTAGGCTATAGGCTATAGCATATAATAATTTTGTGTAAAGACATTTATAAAAAAATGTAGCTAATATATCACAGGGGTTTGTATAGCAATTACAGTGGAGCATTAATTAAATCCTTTTTTTCCTGTGGAGCGAAACAAACACACAGTTGTGTAGCAGATGGAGACGCACAAAAAATATACAATTCAGATATTTTCGTCGGAAGAAAAATATTCTTTGAACGAATTTAGTTTTGTACAATTTGTATCTTAGTTTTTGTCGGTCAGTTATTTACAAAATAAACAAGAATAACTAATAAACTTTGAGGTGAAGCGATGTGCCTCAGTGTCCGCTATATGCCGCGGCCAAAACACAAACTGGTCTGTTAAATACAATCGTAATATAAATAAAATAAAAGTGAAATATTCAGTTTCGAATATGGAATCTTTGTTAACTGTATGATCAAAATTAAAAGAGCAGCCTATTCGAAATATTCGAAACTGAATATTTCACTTTTATTTTATTTATATTAAGATTGTATTTAGTTTGTGTTTTGGCCGCGGCATATAGCGGACCCTGAGGCACATCGCTTCACTTCAGTTTATTAGTTATTCTTGTTTATTTTGTAAATAACTGACCGACAAAAACTAAGATACAAATTGTACAAAACAATTGTACAAAACAAAATTCGTTCAAAGAATATTTTTCTGCCGACGAAAATATCTGAATTGTATATTTTTGTGCGTCCCCCTCCGCTACACAACTGTGTAGTGTTTGTTTCGCTCCACGGGAAAAAAGGATTTAATTAATGCTCCACTGTAATTGCTATACAAACCCCTGTGATATATTAGCTACATTTTTTTATAAATGTCTTTACACAAAATTATTATATGCTAAAGCCTATAGCCTACTTTTAATAAGTCAAAATATATGCGATTGTTGACTCATCACCGGTTGCAGCATGCGCGTCTGTTAATAGCTTCTGTAAAAAAATACCTACATTTGACCAGCATTTTAGCAAAGCCTATATTAATATACTGATATTCCTGTGCCAGTTTGACACTGTAAATTAAACTGAGGAGAGTTTAACTACTTCACAACACTCCGTCACCTGAACTCAGTGGGAGGGAGAAGGAGAAAAGTGCAGCGCTGAGGTAAAATCATATTCTCAAGTCATATTCTTTAAAATAATGACTTGTATTAAAAATGTTGATAAAGGGACTGGGATATATAGAAATTACAGCGGTGCGTTAAAAATGCTTATTTTTATATATCTGCGCGGACATACCGCATGATTTCTTCCATTGCCGTCACAGCCCTAATTCAGACACACAAATGCTCCCAAATATATTATGAGGGCGCATAGATTAAATTTCGGGCGCTCATGCGACCAAAATGGTTGCTATTTCGAGCCCTGTAGTATAAGGACATGTATTCAGACCACAACTGAATGTTTGAAGAAAATTGAATGCCTTATTATTTAGAATTAGCTATTATTGATGTAAATGCAGCCGTTCAAGGCGCATAATTGATTTATACCGGTATTGACAGTATTAGAAAATCCATGTCGTGGCGCAATGTCACACCGGTGATGACTATGACACCGGTATACCGCCCACCCCTACTTGACAGATAAACAAGGCTCAGCATAGAGGTGTGCATGTCTGCTGTATATATAGCCCATGTATTCAGTTCATGAGCAGCTCCCAGCCGTGAGTGTATGAAATCAACGGAATGAGCAACAGGTGCATGTGAATGGTGCATGACTGGAACGTGTAGTCCATATACTGGCAGATCTGTAGTTCTTTAGTGAACTGTGTGTTTACTAATGATCTGTAGCCGCTAGATCGCTGGTGATCATAACACTATAGGTAATAATATGTAATTGAATATTATTATTTACAATCAACTAATTGTTATATTTTGATAATTTTCACAATATAAATAAAATCTAAATTATCTATATTAGATGGCTCGGCTACAAGACCTCTGACTTCTGTTTTAATTGATTTCTTTATTTATTTTGTGCTGTGTACTGTAATTTTAGCCTTGTAACATTCATTTGCATTTGCATTTATTGAATATTTAATATATATTAAGAAGTTTGTATCTCATTTCTAAACTGAATGGGACTGAACAGGTACCATAAGTGATACAGAGTGAAAAAAAGTGTAAATGGTGTGTGATGCAATAACATTTTACTAGAAAAAGTACTGTAATGAACTTGACATTATACACACAAGCCTAAGAAACACTTCAACAGACCTGGGTAGGGGTGCACCAGCTGTTCGTAAGTTCTTTCCTAAACTGAAAAGTAAAGTCCACACTAGAGGCTTAGTAACTACTAGCTAGTTTGTAACTAAATTTGTTCTTCGTTTGCACCACATGTTCTTAAGGCAAGCCATAGTTAGTAGGGTGCAAGCTCTCAGTAAAGTCATGCATAGTCAAATTGAATGACGTAATATCCAATAAAAAACATTTAAATCATTAAACTGCTTTAAAATTCTGCAACTAATGCATCTATCTATATAACTGTCCAATGAAAATTTAATTTTTTTTAAATTACATTTTTAAAGTGCATTATATTACAGTCAGTCACTACAAGAGATGACACACATACTGTACCTGCACGGTATGCACGGAAATACATGAAGTTATCAAAACATAAAGCTTGACTTCTTTTATATCCTACAAATGAAACTGAAAAGAGCAGAGAAAAGAACTCAGTCATGAAGAAATTTAAATTTTAATAGATAGATGCAATTAACACAAAACACTCCTTGAAAGAAAATTAAACTGTTTAATTCACAAAGTGAAACACAAAAAAGCTGGGAGGAGAGGGGAGATCATTCTTAATTATAATCGCGAGCTCCTCAATGTTAACCAATCTCGCTGTCATCTCTTTTATACCATTATACATGGGTGGAGGCTGTCGTAAATATTTAGTTAGACCATAGCGTTACATTTAAACTAAGTTCAGTAGTGCAACACAAAAATGTTTAGTAGTGTGTAAGTTGTAACTTAGTGTACCTTTAAGTCACAACTAGCCTAAGTTTTGACTTACCCATTGCAACTGGCGCCCGATCATCTATTTAGAAGACTGAAAATATAAAATCACAAGTGGCCATGTTTAACACTGCAGTCCACAGAAAGTGCAAGCGACAGAATCACGTTAAAACAAAAGCCGTGGAAGAGTAGCACACAGACCACCTTCCAAGGCGACTCATTAAAGGCTCTTTTAATACGCAGACCTCCTTCACCCTGAAGCAAACCTCTGGCTACAGGAATCAATCTACACTGGCTGTATCTGCTCTGCCACATTCACAGGGACCCCAGACAGAGATGGATGCTGTTTCGCAGTCTGTCATGAGCTTTCAGAACAGCAGGGAGGCGCTGGGCTACAGCTCTATCTGAAAAAAAGCCCTAAATACATATTAAGTGCTCTTTCTCTCGCTATCTGCATCACTCAGTCCGCACGCAGACCACAGACGGCCACAATGCTGTTAGAATCCATCAAACACACCCGCACTGCATTACAACACCAGCTGGAGCTTTTCTACAAAACACAACCTAAAGGAGAGCTAAAAAGCCCCAGAAATACAAACAATTTGAATCTATACACAGTTTAGTTGCTGGCCATTTATGCATTTTCAAATTTATTTAAAAAAAAATCACACACACACACACACGCACGCACGCACACACACACACACACACACACACACACACACATATATATATATATATAATGTATCTATAAAGTCCATGTATATATGCAATTTAATTGCATTTGTGGTCACACACACACACACACGCACACACACACACACTTTTTATGTGGTTCAGTACTTGTAATATATTTAACTTAAACTTAATGTAAATGAACTGTGCAAAATTTAACAGTAACACTTTATAATAACTACACACTATGAATCATTTATTAAGCATTAGCAAATAGTGAATTCATTATATGTTAAGTATTAACTCTACATTAATAAACATTAGTAAGCATTTTATAACAACAGCTACAAATGCTCTATTCTTGACTTACAAGCACATTTATAATGTGCCTAATGACTGTGTTTTCATACTATGTTATTGATTCATTTTTCATTAATAATTCAGTATTGCATTATTTACAAACCATTTTTGTAAGAATAGTTGGTTGTTTTTAAAGATCATTCAGAATAAGTTAATAAATGATTAATAAACTAGTCAAATTAACATTTATAATTTGGACAACAGGACAAATAAGAAAATAAATTACTTTATTAATTTCTATTCATTTGAAGATACACAAATGAAACTATATCAAATGAAAAATAAATATTTGCAACCTTATCTAAAATAAAATTACTGTAGTTTAAACATCACTAAATAACACTGAAATGTTGTATCATAATATAATGTTAAATTATTAAATTGTTGTTGTTTTATCCCATTTTTACAGTATTTTTACAGTAATTTTATTTTTTTAGATAGGATTGCAAAGATTATTGTTCATTTGATACTGAGCCTTTAATTGTCATTTATAAGGGATTTACGAAGCATAAATAGTCCTCACTTTAGTTTAGGTCACAAAACTGCATGAAGTTGTGTTAATAAAGCATTTATTAACATACATAGTAACCAATACTTTATGTCTGATAAATAAAATATATAAACGTTGATTTCAATAGTTTATTAATCATTTACTAACTCATTCCGAATTATCTTAAAAACCACCAACTACTCTAAAATACAAATGCTTTGTACATCATGCAATACTTCATTTAGTAATGAAAAATAAATCACTCACCAATTATGAAAGTACAATTATTGAGCACATTATAAATGTGCTTATAAGCCAAGATTAGAGAATCTAACTGCAGTTATAAACTGATTACTCAAGTTTATTAATATAGAGTTAATGCTTAACAAATACTGAATTCATTACATGCTAATGCTTAATAAATGATTCATAGATGTGTAGTTATTATAAAGTGTCACCAATTTAACTTAAAGATTATTACTAATTACCTTATAACTTTAATATAATACATTAAAATGATAAAAAAGTATTGATTATTTTTTTTTGTGTGTGTGTAGTTTGCATGTTCTCCAATGTGTTCGCGTGAGTTTCCTCCGGGTGCTTCGATTTCCCCCACAGTCCAAGGACATGTGCTATGGGTGAACTGAATAAACTAAATTGTCCGTAGTGCACATTTGTGTTTGAGAGTGTATGGGCATTTCCCAGTGATGGGTTGCAGCTGTAAAGGCTGCGTAAAACATATGCTGGATGAGTTGGCGGTTCATTCCGCTGTGGCGACCCCAGAATAATAAAGGGACTAAGCCGAAAAGAAAATAAATAAATGAATGAATGAATGAATAAATTGTCTGTAGTGTATGAGTGTGTGTGAATGAGTGTGTATGCATGGATGTTTCCAAGTATAGGTTGCGGCTAGATGCTTTATGCAATGTAGATCATCTCATACCTTTCAAATATGAACCGGAAAATAATAAAAGTCAGATAAGAATATTTCATCATTCTGCCTGCTTGATATCATTTAATCACAGTTTTTTTCCCAAAACCACCTGTAATTAATACTTATTTAATTTTACTGCTTGTCATCAGTTCTAAATTAAATTATGTGCTTTATGAGAAAGAGTAACTATTTCGACCTTCAGTCACTTAACTGGCTATTAATGTACACTACATAACATTTATTATGCCATAATCCCAAATAGCACACATCAACTCATACATTAAGAACCCTACAGTGGCCATACAACCTCAACAGTTTCACATAAATGCACCACAAAATAAATCCAGACATTTTTAAACCAGCTGTCAACCATCATCCTTTACATGTCAGCGATTTGATTAAAGCTCTTTGGGAATGTTCAGAAACACCCGGAGAATCGCTCAAACATCCCTTTCAATCCTACGCTGCAACGTCATTCACCCGCATCAAAATTACGAGCCTGTTAAACTGGGTTTAGAAAGCATGGAAAATCACTTTCAGAAGACTGACAACTCATGATTCAGCCAGAAGAGGAACCGCCGGTGGACTGGCATCACATTAATAAATGACAGTAAGCTGAGGGAAAAGACAGAAAAAATGAGAAAATCTCCTGATCTTTTATTCTCCAAGAACATAAGGTCCAGTGTTTAAAACAAAAACAGGATGCTTTCCAAGTCTCTTCCTAAAAATAACAGCCCGAGGTCTGATGGGATTATAAACTGGACCTCTATTAGTGCTGCTGAAGCGCTGTCCTTATTTAAATAAGAAAAAAAGAGAAAAAAACAAGGCTTTCATATGAGCACAGAGCGGAAACGCAGAGAGCGAGGGGATTTGTCAACGTGAAGTTTCACATTCTCTGAGTCAGGGCCTAAATATAAGGATTGTGGTTTTGAAATGACAGCAAAAGAAGGGGTAATGAGGTTTTGTGGTTTTAGGACTAAGTAAACATATCAGGCAGTGTGGAGAGATGGTGCTAATCTGCACTGACATGCGAACATATCAGTTTCCATTGAAGCAGAGCGCATTAAATAACTCCCTTGCATTCAAACATGCTTTCTTTTCTTTGTAAAAACACTCCTGAAAGCACTGGCATCCACCTGCAGAACAGCAGCAGTTCAAAGCAGGTCCTATTACTCTAGTCCTGCTCCAATCTGGCAACGCTGCAGATCGAATGAACTATTCTAGCATGATAAAAGAGTTTCTCTCTTGGACTGTGTGCTCACCAAAAACTTGACACAGCACAAATTTCAATTCCTTTCAGGCTTGTGGGTCTGAAAAGGGTTTTGAACAACCTTAAATCAAACTGTAAATGCTGCTCCTTTTAAAACGTCATTCATTATTGATAAAGGGATAGTTCCCCCAAAACTGAAAAATCTGCTATTATTTACTCCTTCGTTTGTTGAAGGACTTTCTTCTTCTGCTGAAAACAAAAGAAGTTATTTTTTTAAAAATGCAGGTTTCTGGCACCCATTGACTTTTATAATATTTATTTCCCATAATTGAAGTCGATGGGTGCCAGAAACCAGAGGATAGAAAATCATAAAGGCTTAAAACAGGACAATAAATGACAAGGTAATTTTCATTTCAGGGTGAACTATCCCTTTAAATTTGTACAATATTGGCAGTCTGTTTTAATTATGTTCATTCATTCATTTTCCTTCTACTTAGTCCCTTTGTTCATCAAGGGTCACCACAGCGGAATGAACCACCAATTTATCCATCATATGTTTTACATAGAGGATGCCCTTCCAGCTGCTGTATATGTACGAGATGATATTATTGATATAGCATCTGATATTATATACAAAAGAAGACATTTTGAAGAATGTTGCACACCTGTAGCCAATGACATCTTTGGTAGGGAAAAATCATTGGTTACCAGTTTCCAACATTCTTCAAATTATCTCCTTTTGTTTTCAAAGAAGAATGAAATTCAAATAGGTTTGGAATTTGGAAGTTTTTTGGGTGAGTAAAAAATATTTTTTTGGTGAACTAGCCCTTTAAGAGTTGAAAAGCATTCAATATGTGATTGAGCCTTTGGACAGAACTACTTTTGCAGGAGGTCATATGAGCAATTCGTGCTTCACATGTGTATTTTTTATTTATTTTATCCATCTGAATTTGCCACGTTTGTGTTTTCTTACACAACCTTTGTAATAATTCCACAGAAAAGTATGTACTGTTTTTCAGCAAACTCTGTGTTCCTCTGAGAAATCGAATCCCATCCGAATGCAAATATCGGTTATTGCACACATTTTTTTCACAATGATTTTCCTTGTGTGCTCTGGCCAACATAAATAACTGTATATTCTCTTACTGCTGCATTTTCTGCTTGGTGGGTGTCATTTTTTATGGATGTCGATGTCTTTTCTTCCCAGCAAAGAAATAAAGGAATAATTTAAGAGCCAGGTTGATGTTCAAACCGGCTACTGTAATATCAGCTAATGTTTCCTCCTGACTCTAGTGTCTCTACGCTTTCTATTTCATTGCAATCTTAATGTTTTTGATCGATCACATGATTGTAAGCAGAGCATGTGATTTAAAAGAAACCCCCAATAATGGACGTAACTCTTATAATAATGGAAGTGTCTCACAAATCATAAAATAATGACCTGTGAAGTACTGCACCCAAATACATATGCTGTTTGTTCAAACTACTTATTTAAAATGAGCTGAAACAACACAATTCTTGACAACACAAAACTTAATTGTTTTATGTTCAATCCACTTAAACTTGTAAAATCTAATAAGTTAAATTAATTCCTTCATCTTCCCCCAACAAAAAATACAAGATTGTGTGAAACCCAGCACTTTTTACAGTGTAGCAAATACCTTTAGACTGAATATGTAATATATATGACAAATTATTTCATAAAAATCACATTCATCTTATTTACATTGACACAATAATTGTATCATTTTCAAAAATTTGACCTTTGAAACGCATTTTCAATTTTCTTGCAATTTCACACCTCAGTACACTGTTTTCAAGTAACTGATTTTAGAAAATATCAGTTGAAGTCAGAATTATTAGCCCCCTTTGAATTTTTTTTTCTTTTTTAAATATTTCCTAAATTATGTTTAACAGAACAAAGAAATTTTCACAGTGTGTCTGATAATATTTTTTCTTCTGGAGAAAGTCTTATTTGTTTTATTTCGGCTAGAATAAAATTATTAGCCCCTTTAAACTATATATATTTGCTCGATAGTCTACAGAACAAACCATCGTTTTACAATAACTTGCCTAATTACCCTATCCTGCCTATACCTAATTAACCTAGTTAAGCCTTTAAATGTCTCTTTAAGCTGTATAGAAGTGTCTTTAAAAATATCTAGTAAAATATTATTTACTGTCATCATGGCAAATATACAATAAATCAGTTATTAGAAATGAGTTATTAAAACTATTATGTTGAGAAATGTGTTGAAAAAAATTTCTCCATTAAACAGAAATTTGGGAAAAAAAATAAACAAACAGGGGGCTAATAATTCTGGAGGGCTAATAATTATATATATATATATATATATATATATATATATATATATATATATATATATATATATATATATATATACACAGTTGAAGTCAGAATTATTAGCAGTGCTGTTCGTTATTTGTTTAATTCTTTAAGGTGACATGCTGACTGACTGACTGACTGACTGACTGACTGACTGACTGACTGAGAGGGAGGTGATGCGTGAGGCTAGCAAACACAATGTAGCTTTCAGATGAACACAGTTTCCATAATTAAATAAATAAATAAAGATCTATGGCTCTGCATACAATGACTTTATCTTGCTGGAGTTTAAGGCCATTTCACTTTACTTTAGGACACATTAATGCCGCTCTGCAGGTCTATTGGAGACATTCATAAATATTCCTAGCAAATCTAATAAATGTTGGAGATACACTTGTTATATAAACGCACTAAATCGCACTTTAGCAGCAATTATTTCAGAGCACACAAGAAAACCTGCGCTTGAGTATTGTATATTTGAGGGTGTGCAAGAAGTTTTGTGCACGAACACAGGAAATCAGCACGCATGCAAAGAGATTCGCATGCCTGTATTACATAAATGCGATCTCGACTTGTAATACTGCACTCACGACATTTGTCATTGAAATAACGCCATAGGTAGTTGGTAGCTCTGTGTAAAAGGCCTGCTGTCACAGCTGGGAAAAATTCTATTTCAAAGTTTTGGTGCCATAAAACCTAAATCAGTCACAAAAAAACACATTAAAATATTGTCAAATTTTAAATAAATTAAAACAAACAAACAAACAAAAAAATTATATAATGCATATATACACACACACATATGCTTATACATCAACCTTTATGGAAACTTATGAGACTATATGGAGACCTATAGACAGAATAAACTTTGTACTGTATAAACTCTATATTCTACTCCCATACGCCCAAACACAACCCCTTATAGAAAACATTACAAAAACAAAGTGCTTAGCAATGCACATTACTAATCAAAAAATCAGTCTTGATATATTTTACAGGAGGAAATTCACAAAACATGATCTTTACTTAATATTCTAATGATTTTTGCCATAAAAGGGGGAAAAAATCTATAATTTTGACCAATACAAAAAATATACCCATGCAACCAGCCTGATCTCATGAGGAATTTTACGTTTTGTCAGTTTCGTGGCTAATTCATATGAATTTGTACGAGTTCAGTCGTATGAAAATGATGATTTTAGAAAGGAGGGGTGGCATCCAATCTAACCCATAAACCCAATCATCATTGGGGATAAGCAAATCATACTAAATTGTATGAATGAGATCGTACTAATTCATATGAATTAGCCACTGAATCAAAAAGTTACAAATTGCTATAAGATTGTGTTGATGCAACATAAAACTGGTTTGAGCTGAATTAGTATGCTTCTTTATAGCAGAACTTAAAATGGTTTTGTTTTAAAAAAGTCTGCATCATTGATTTAGTTATTTTCCTGTTTATTAAATAGAAGTAGATTAGAAATGATCTGAACTCTATAAACAAAGGTTTCTTGACTTGATAATTACAAAGAGCTGCAACCACATCAGTCCAACCTCAGCTCAACCTGTCCTGACATCATAACTCATGTTTTAGTCCTACATTGTTATCTAATCTTCGACGTCAATAAACTTTTACGGGTGACAATTATGCCTTATGCTGCACTGGCTTCTCCATTGTCGTCCGATCTGCCATCAAGGTTGAGTTGCGAGTAACCACAGCAACCCTTTAGCATCTAGCCGAGTGAATGAGTTAGCGCGTCATTAGCATTGACCCGTCTGATCGTTAGACCAGCTGTTTCCTCAAGTCTGACTTGCTCTACAAGGGTAATAAAGTGGCAGCCATTGTTGCGTTCTCTCCTCTCAACTCAGCCAAACTGTTCTGTGATCAGTACCAGAGCTGGAGATGTGGCAGGCTAAATATAGTGAAGGGACAAACCGCTAGTAAACAGTGGGGTAAAAAAAAAGTCACAATTCAGTTCATGGCAGTAAAATGGAAGGTGTGTGAGAGACCATGATGAATGGAATTATATGATTTAAAGGCACAGTTCACCAAGAAGTCACATTCTGTCATCTTAACTTACTTGCCTTTATGTTTTGTCAAATGTTTATGTGTTTTCTTGCCCAAAAAGAAGGTTATTTGAATCTGTTTTGGGACATAAAAAGAAAATCAAAGGGGTGCAAAAGAACGTTACATACAGTACTATATTACAACCACACACTATGTTTGTATTTTTTATTTAAAGAAGAACTCATCAAGGCGGCAATTATTTCATAAAAATACAGCAAATACATCTCTTAATAAGATTTTTATTCATGTTACAGAAAAGCTAAATATACAGTCTTCAGTATAACATGCTCTTTCAGAAATAATTCTAATGTGCTGATTTGCTGCTCAGTTAATATCAATTATTAAGGTTGCTCAATTATTAATAACGTGTCTTATTTTCAAGATTTTTGCTACTTATTTTTTTTGTGAAAGCAATATCATCTTCATAAAAGATCATCAAAATTCAGCATTTATTTGAAATAGGAATGTTTTGTAATACGTTAAAAGTTTATCTATCACTTTCGACCAATTTATCACATCCTTACGAAACAGAATTATTATTTTAATATATTTTGTTAGCATGTTTAGATCTAGATAGATAGATAGATAGATAGATAGATAGATAGATAGATAGATAGATAGATAGATAGATAGATAGATAGATAGATAGATAGATAGATAGATAGATAGATAGATAGATAGATAGATAGATAGATAGATAGATAGATAGATAGATAGATTTTTGTCCCACCTTTTACACAATAAAGAAACTCAAACATGTTTAGAAGGACACAAGGGCTGAGTAAAAGGTTTTACATAAATTTTGGTTGAACTGCCCTATTAAAATCCTTTGGCATTTTGAATAAGTCCTGATTATGTTAATAGGAATGTGAAAAGGCAGTGGAACAACAGGCTCTCTGGGATGTCAAGTAGTGCAGGTGTTACTGACGGCATACAAACAACTTCCCAATAGCAGCTGATGCATTAGAAAAACATACGGGTCAGTGGCAGACTAATATCTTGGGTTCTAAATAAGAATAAAGTCTTCATATTACTAAAGCCTCTGCAGGGCATTTTGAAGTAAATACACCTTCAGTGAATGGCACAATACCTGACATATAAGTACAGGTGAGAACTACAAACTCAATGAACTCATGTTGACTAAATGATCACTTTAGGACACTAACAGTGATGAATGGAGTTAACAAATTAAGTGGAACAAATACATGTGCTGATTGATTGTTCTTTAAATTTTAGGAGACAATCAACTGTAGCAGTCATTAATAACTGCCCATCATTAATATAAACCCGTAAGAGTCTCAGGCATTTTCAAATGTCTTCATTTGTCTTCTGCTATCGAGCTTATTCAATGCAGATGTAAGCTCTTTTCTTTAGGGAAATGACAAGGAATAACAAACTTCAATAAGCAGTCAAATTACTTCCACTACAAAAAAAAGTGTTTCTTACATAAAAAATATAACTAATATAACAAGAAAATAAAAGTTTGCGACCTCAAACCGCATAATCAGCAGCTTTTTTATGACTTTAAAATCTATGGAAGTAAATGACAATTAGGTTCTAATGGCTGTGCCTGCTCTTACATGAAAGGATACGGTCAAAAGGAGGAGCATGTGTGGTTCTTTGAAGAACAATTCAGTAAAGAGTCCTAAATTGACATTTAAACTGGACACGTTGCAAATCACAGCACCGACGAGGTTGCGTTTTGTTTTGTCCTGTGTTTTAGTCATATAAAAGACATCCTTAACTTCATATTGAATATTATCTATTTTATTATGCATCCTATGTTTATTTTGAGTTGAATTTGTAGTTTACCTGTGAAGCCTGCAAGCGGCATCTGTCAAAAATAGAACAGACACCTATCTTTAGCAAACCATCACAAAAAGCCGATTCTGGGACACTTATGAAATGTGCCTGGTGTAAACACGAGCAGTGACTAGATTGGTCAGCCATTGGTGGCCATGTTGGAGCCACACATGCATACAGTGGAAATCTGGGGATATTGTGAAGTGTGAAGAACACTTTAAAAATCTATAGAATCAATTTTCTCCATAAACAATAATAGAATATTTCGTCACAAAACCCCATATGCTAATATAGAACCTTATTTACTGGAATGAAGGCAGTAGTCTTCACATTACTAAACTCCCAAGAGCAAATCTGGAGTAAAAACACCTTCCCTGTACGACACAATAGCTGACATCTATGATAAGTACAGATGAGAACCATAAACTCTATGAACTCATGTTGACTTAATTATCGCTTTAGGACAATAACAGTGTTAAAGAGTATAGGGTTTAGGGAAGAAGAAAAAAAATCAATGACCCAGAGGCTTTCTCTTTTTTTTTGTTTTTACACGTCCACTGAGATTCAGTGTTGAATCTGTGCTGTAATTCGAACCCCTCTCATTGCCCAAAGGTATCTCATAATACTCTTCCAGAATTCAGCGTTTTTTTCTTTACATTCCCAAGCCGCTTTGTCCTACAGGACCTCAACGACCATGTCTTTGCAGGCGAATGAACTCAAACGACTTGCACTGCCATGATCTAAAAGTAATTTAAGCATCTGGACCAGGGTCATGTTTTTCCAGAAGCCTGCTGGTGGTTATACACTATACACAATCACTATATAGAGCTTATGCTTGGAGTATCCTATGCTGAAGTGCAACCATATTTAAGCAAGTAAAGACAAACTGAAGGAAACCTGGATGTTTTCCAGAGCTGGAATGTCATCATATATTCAGATCGAGTAAAATACATAATGGTGGAGATCAATGGAGCAGGAAAGGCTGATTTCAGGAATGCCAAACGTGTTCAGAGTCATTAAGCAAACGCATATGCTTCCCAAACTACTTCAAATGGTCAAATCCATTTCCAGATTTCATACAGTGAGTGATTAAAAAGAGAGAGAGATCACATTGGCAACTTACGCATGACTGAGCGAATGTCCAGATTTGATGCTATTATGGCTAGTGACCTGATATACTTTCTATTAAATGAAATGAGATATGTTTGCTGATAACGGAAGCGTGGTGATACACACTGTAAAGAGTACACTGCTGTAAAAAAAATCTAATACAGAAAATTTATGCAGTATAAATGACCAGTGCTGAAGTTAATGAACTTGATCAGTTATGGTCCAGCTGGGAAGTTGGAAATGTTTATATATATATATATATATATATATATATATATATATATATATATATATATATATATATATATATATATATTAGGAGACAATCAAAATACCAGCCATTTTAATAACTGCCTGTCATTAATAAAAACACACAATGAGTCTTTGGCCTTTTGAAAATGCCTTCAATCGTCCTAAGCACTATTAGAAATAAAGGTTCACACCAATGACAAATATAGAAGAACCATTTGTGACCGTGGACAACAAAAGCAGTCATAAAAGTCTTTTTCTTAAATTGAAATAAGCTTTTCATTGCACATTACTAATTAAAACTGGAGTTATTATTAACAAAGAATACTGAAAAGTTCTTAAAAGAACAATTTCTTCATAAGTTCATAGTGTAAAGAACATTTAAAACATGTAAAGAACCTTTTTCCAACATTATGATCTTTCTGTGGAATGGAAAGTTTCCATAGATTTCACAGATGCCCATAAAAAATTTTAATTACTTAATCAGTCATGACTGTTCAGCATGACTGTTAATATCAAATAAAGTGGAACAAATGCATTTCATGACTGATTGTTCTTTAAATATAAGGAGACAATCAAACGTAGCTGTCATTAATACCTGTCAGTCATTAATATAAACCCACAAGAGTCTTTGTCATTTTGGCAATGTCTTAATTTGTCTTAAACATTTCAAAAAGGGGGTTTCGGAGCAGGTTGGGATCCTCATAGATCCTGTTAGCCAATTGTTCTTAGACGAACAAAATGTGTTCACATTAGCGATTTAATCTATAACCAAACGGTAACCGTGTGATTTCTCTATATATGTGGTTCATTGAATAAGTGTGTACATTACCATCTATACCTTGGTGCAACCCAAACAAGCTGACCAATGGCACTGGAAAGATGAGACTCAGTCCACTTCCAAATGGCATCACAGAAAAGACTAAACAAACCACAAGATGTGACCCCAAAACTGATCAAATTCTCAAGCAACTCAGTCTTTTCTCAAAATAGTTGCAATGTAATTTTAGTTTTTTTGATCCAGACTAAATGAACCAAGAGAACTGAACAACAAGTGTGGGCACACTGACATTTCAAAGAACACTTTAAAAATACCCCAAAAAAAACGTTTTTTTTTTCACGATAAAGAAGCTTGGGTTAAATGGAAAGGTGATTAAAGGTTCTTTATGAAACCACATACTGTATGACAATATATTTCAGCAAAGTGAAGTAATCAACTGATCACAACAAAAACAAAACAGCAAATGAGAATGCTTCTGTTAAACTATGTATATAACACAGATCACGCTATACAGTTTAATTGACTACATGCATTCAGAACTACTATATTTATCTTGAAAAATTGCAAACAGATATGCTACTATACTAAGATCATATATGGTATGAGTTTCTACTAATTCTTTCTTTTTTTAATGCGGCCATTTAATTATCTACATAATTAGCTGAAATATGCTTTTCTTTTGTAGTGACTAAGTGATTACATTTCAAACTGTTTTTAAATGATCTACATGATGTGGATATGTATTTAATTAAAAATCACTATGCGCTGCAGATTAAATTTGGCTAAGAAATTACCCACAAAAGAAGCTGCAACAACCAATATTAGTTAATTTCAGATAACATAAATTAACAATGAAAAATGCTTCTAAAGAATTGATTAGTTTGGCTAATGTTAATTTAATCATTTACTAATACACCATTAAAGCTGTATTTGATCATATTACTGGTAACACTGTACATAGATTAGGGAACATATAATGAACACATTGCTTAATAGCATTTCAAGCAAAATGGCTGTTTATTACTGGTTTGAGCACATTAATTCACTAGTCTGTATTTATAATGCTTAATGTTCATAATATTAATGTTTTCAAGCTATGTTTATGCATGCATACTATTTATAGAAACGTCATTTGAGCATTGATTCAGCCACATTAAAATAAGAAAAAATAAATTCATTAAATACATTATTTTAATCCTTTTTATATTTAAAAATGTTGGATTTAAGGGAGAAATTTGACTATTTCATCACTGACCACGTGTAGACTAATAGTAAAGTGTCGTTATATTCTGTCTCTGCACAAAATCAGAGTGTGAAGTGATGCAAGAAACGGTATTAAGACGTTGACTGTTTTATAACTGTCAAAAGCTTCATCCCAGTCGGACTGTAAAACACTCTGAGGCAGCACCACCAAGCGGTAAATATCAAATATTGAGCAAAAGTTCTTCAAAACAGACACGAAATCTTATATACGCTGTGCTAAAAATGACTTCGGCTGTGTTAATGAGGAAAAAGTGACATGTTAAAAAAAAAACGGGCAGGCTTAAAGAAGTTGGAATGTTTCGATTATTTTAGTAACTGCACACCAAATGGGCTGTTTTTATTATAACCTAAACATAAGCTACACTTGTTCTTATACATTAATGCGATAAAAGAGATAGTCAGAAACTGTGTTTGCATCTACCAAACAATAACATTATTGAAAAAATAACGCGCGTATTTTAAAACAAAGCATAATGTGCGACTTACCAAATGAAGTGCCTCAATATTTCTCCTGTGCATGTAGGTGAGAAGCCGCAAAGAGTCAGTGAGCTCTGTGAAATATGTGACGTGTAATAATCCCAATATCTCTAGAGTCCGCAACGGTGGTAATAGTCCGTGTGAGCGCGTACGCAAATAAGAGCCAGTGACTTCCACTACTTTCCCGGACGGCAGTGAGAGCGGTGAACGAGGTGCAGCCGAGCCGCTGAGTGCGTCCAACTCACTGGGCAGTTTGTGTGAAGCGCTCCGGTCAGAGAGCGACAGAATGAAGCGCGCCGTCAGCGTCAACAGCGCCCCCGCGTCTCTGTACTGAGAGACTGACTGAGCGACGCGACGCAACACGAGCAGCAGTCTGCACTAGATGGAGCTTGGACAGCTTCATTGAGGATAATGACGGGGGCGTTAGTTTCTACAACACAGCTTTCTCGAAGAACAACAAAAACATCATTTGAATTTACAACGCTCAATTCGTTTTGATCAACCTGAAAAGTTCAACTCCTGTTTATGTATTTTTTATAGCTTAAGATACTCAGTAGAGGTCACACTTTACACTTTAAGCTATAATTAAAAAAAAAAATAATAAATCGATTTGGGATAGCTCTACCTATAATTAGTCTATGTTAAGTCTCTCATTAACTAAAAATGGCTGAAATTAAGAAAATAGACAAGGAAATGACATCATTTACAGTTGAAAGTTATTGAAGGTTGAAATACATGAATAACAAATACACCTTTACTTACAGGAATTTAATACAACCCTAAATCAGAAAAAGTTGGGACAGTAGCTGGAAAATGCAAATAAAAAGAGAAAGTAGTGATTTCTAAATTTACTTAAAGTACTTCATTGCAGAAATGAAACAAACATTATTTCATGAGTTCCTCATGATTTTTTTTTTAATTAATTAATTTATTTATTTTTTCAAACTAATCTCGTATTCAATTTTGGTTCTTGCAACACATTTAAAAAAAGTTGAAACAGTAAAGCATTTACCACTTTGTAATGTTCCCATTCCTTTTTACTAACACTTAAAAGACGTTTAGGGACTGAAGACACCAAGTGATGAAGTGTTTCAGGTGTAATTTTTTTCCCTTTCCTCCTGCAAACAAGTTAAGGTGGGCAACAGTATGGAGTCTTCGTTGTTGCATTTTGCAATTCAAAATGCACCACCCATTCTCTATTGGAGACAGGTCAGGACTGCAGATATGTCAGTCAAGTACCTTTATCCTCATCCTCTGCAGTCAAGACTTTGTAGTGGACTTTGTACTTGATATTGTCTTGTTGAAATATGCATGGGTGTCCCTGGAAAAGAAGGCAGCATATTGTGGTCCAAAATCTCTATGCACTTTTCAGCATTTATGGTGCCATCACACAGAAGTGCAAGTTACCTTTTCCAAGGACACTGACACAACCACCATGATAGACCCTGGCTTTTGAACTTGTTGCTGGTAACAGGATGATCCTTTTCTTTTTTGGTCTGGAGCCCATGACGTCCATTTCTCTCAAAAAATACCTGAAAATACGGATTCATCTGACCACAGTAAAAGTTTCCACTGTGTTATGGTCCATCCCAGATACCTCAGACCCCAGAGAAGTTGATGGCACTTTTAGACGCTGTTAACATAGGGCTTCCTTTTGGCAGAGTGCAGTTTTAACTGGCATTTGTGGATGTACCTACATATTGTGGTTCTTGACAATGGCTTGACAAAGTAGTCCTGAGCCCATGTGGTGATATGGCTTATTGATGAATGATGATTCTTGATGCAGTGCCGCCTGAGGGATCTTGAGATCATGGTTGTTCAGCTTAGGCTTGGCCCCTCGTTCTTTATTCACTGAAATTCCTCCAGATTCCTTGAATCTTTTAATTATGTTATGCATTTAAATGTCTTCCTATCTTTCTTTGAGGTAAATAGTTTAAACATTTCAATATTTTTTTTCATTTATTTTGTTGGCAAACTGGTAATCTCTGCTCCTAAAGGACTAAACCAAATCATAATGACAATCACCTATTGACATCTCCTGTTTCAAATCACACCATTAACCAATTTACCTAATTACTACCCCTAAATTGCTCCTGTCCCAACTTTTTTTTGGAAAATGTTGCAGGTCTGTATGACAGAAAAGGATGTATATTTACATCCTTTAAAACAGAACAAATTTTCGGCTTTTGATATTTTCATCGTTATTGTAACACGGGGAGTGACAGAGACAACTGAAGTGAGGATCCACGTGCGGGTTTATTGGGTAGTCAGGTAAGCAATGGTCAACACAGGTGCAAACAGATGACGGGATAAACATGGAGGTAAATACACGGGCAGACATGATTTGGAAATGCGTTGAATTGTCACTGTAACAGAAAACAAGACTTGGCAAAGGAAGTGAGTGTGTGTGAGCTGCTTAAGTGTGTGAAGCATGTATGTTTGTGAAACTGAGTGGATGTATGAAAATGTGGTCCCTTGAAATGGCGGATTTGTAGTCCATATGTGTTAGTGTGTAAGATCCAGCGATCATGGAAGTATGATCGCTGGTGATCGTGACAGAGCCCCCCCTTTAAGGAGTGGCTTCCAGACACTCCTAATACTGTTCAGGCGGGAGATGGAGCGGAGGCAGAGCAGGGATGGAGGGCCAGCACCATGCAGCGGAGGTGTACCTGGGGCATGGAGTTGTGGAGGGCGTGGAGCTGTGGAGGGCCTGGGGCGTGGAGCTGTGGCAGCTCTGTCGGCAGTGGCTCTGGCAGCAGCTCTGGCAGCTTTGGGAGTACTGGTGGCGGTGGCAGCTCTGGCAGGAATGGCACTGGCGACAGTGGCTCTGGCAGCTCTGGCGTTGACTGAGGATCTGGCAGCGGCTGAGGATCTGGCAGCGGCTGAGGTTCTGGCAGCGGCTGAGGTTCTGGCAGCGGCTGAGGTTCTGGCAGCGGCTGAGGTTCTGGCTGCTCTGGAAGTGACTGAGGATCTGGCAGCTCTGGAGGTGGTAGCAGTTCTGGCAGCTCCGGTGGCGGTGGCCATTCTGGTGGCTCAGGTGATGGTGTTTCAGGAACTGTAACAGGAACTATGGCAGGAGCAGACTCGGAACAAGAAACTATCTTCTGAACTGGTGACAGACTGGCGCTTACCATATTGTGAGCTGGAGGCGGCCATCTTGTGAGCTGGATGACTGGAGGTAGCCATTCTGTGAACTGACAGACTGGATGCGACCATCTTGTGAGATGGAGGACTGGATGCTGCCATTTTGCTAGGTAACTGATGATCAGGATACAGGAGTGATGGTGATGCCAGCATTAATGTTTCAGTGGGGTGTACAGCAAGCCCTGTTGTCATCTGGTCTTGCTGTACACTGCCCCCCCCCCAAAAAAAAATTTAGGATTGTCCTCTACTTCGCCTATGGTGAAGGGGGACCCACTCATTTGTAGTGCCAGTTCGATATAGTTCATAATAGTACAGTGAGGATCATTTAATGGCATCTTAGAGTATAGTGGCTCAGATAGCCCACCATGAAAAAATATCATGAGACATACCTCACTCATCGATGTTAAATGTGATAGCTCAATGAAGTCCTCCACATACTCCTCTATAGACCGGGTTTCCTGACGAAGACGCATGATTTTAATACCCGCTAGATCCATGTTTGGCCGAGTCTTCTGTAACACGGGGAGTGACAGAGACAACTGAAGTGAGGATCCATGTGCAGGTTTATTGGATAGTCAGGTAAGCAATGGTCAACACAGGTGCAAACAGATGTATAAAGGCAATCCAGAATCGTAGTCACTATAACAGGCGAGAGGTCGGAAGGCAGGCTGAAGACAGGGAGAACTGGATAAACAAGGTGAGGTAAATACACGGGCAGACAAGACTAGGAAACACGTTGAATTGTCACTGTAACAGAAAACAAGACTCGGCAAAGGAAGTGAGTGTGTGTGCTGCTTAAATAGTGTGTGTAATCAGTCTTTGACAATCCTCAGGTGGTGCAAGTGTAATCAGTCAAAATGAGGAAGCATGTGTGTTTGTGAAACGGAGTGCATGTATGAAAATGTAGTCCCTGAATGGTGAATTTGTAGTCCATGTGTTAGTGTGTAAGACCCAGTGATCTTGGAAGTATGATCGCTGGTGATCGTGACAGTTATTAAATGTAGCCTACTAAGGCTACTTTATTCTCAAGGACTTTGAAGTTGGTTTGATTCTCTTTGGCTGTCAGTAGCCAGGTTTCCATCTAAAAATTTTAGTTTTTAATTTTATTATTATTATTATGTTTTTGTTAGCAGGATGGATTCTGATTGGCTGTCAATATTTTAATCATTTATCAGTTGAAGAAAAATAGTCGTGAACCTGATTTCATGTACATCATTCCTTTGTGTAATTTTTGTTATTGCTAAGTGTCAAAAAAATCAGGATCCAGTCACAACAAGAACAACTAACAATAATTGCATAATAGTTCACACAAGCAGATGATGTTGTTAATTATAAATGTAAGTTGAAGTGTGTACACCTGTTGCTTTAAATGCTGAACTTGGTTAAATCAGGATGGATTCTGATTGGCTGTCAACATTTCAATCATTTTCAGAAGAAATATAATAGTTCCATCAATATTGTTTCTTTGTGTCATTTTTGTTATAGCTAACTGTGACATAATTAATATCAGTTCACACTGTAAACAGTATAATGGTAACTACATTAGTGTCTACATGAGCAGACCATATCATTCTGTTTATTATAAATGTGTGCTGAACTGTGGCCACTTGTCACTTTAAATGTCCATGCTCTTAAACCCATTTAATCCCAAATTTTTCCTAGAGATGTGTGAATTTGTGTGGTATTTGTAAGGATATTAAAAAATCAATGTCAATTTTTTATAAAAATAATTGAAAAGTCCATGAAAAAGTGGGTTTCATCTTTGGTCACAATTGTGACCAGTAGTAGAATACAGGGAGTCTAGGTCTTAAGTGTAAATGCATGTACAAAATAAAATTTAACAAAATTAAAAAAATCTCCAGCCAGCAATTAGTTTAAAGACTGGTTTAACTTGTTAAAATTTGCTTTATTCCATTAACAAGAAGTAAAATATGTTTGGCTCAGTTTCAAAAATAACAAAATAGCAATCTTATGCAGCAGGTTAACGCAAATATTCAAAAGAAATGATGACAAAATGACAAATTATAGGAATATAGAGTAAATTATTATAAACTTTATAATAAACGGAAATAAATACCCAGTTAGCAAAATTCACGTGGCTCAAATCCAGCCCACACCAGACACCTACATCCAGCACACATACCGCATGGAATGATGGCACTTGGGCGGTCCTCTCCTGTTTGCCAGATCTGGGCCACAGTTAAGCCATAGCAATATCACATATCAGCCAGAATTCAAGCAAATGAACCAGAACTGACCATATTCTTGGCCACAGTTTGCTTTTAATCTGGCCCAGATCTGGCTTACACTTACAGTACATCCGTTAATGTTTAAGCTCATGTTCTAGTTAAGAGAGTGAATTGAAAAAAAAATTAAAAACAAATGGTGAAGACACACTCAGACCTCAAGAATCTGATGTTGTACCTTAACTTAAGGTAACAATTAAAGTATTTCATGCGGCAATGCATGAAATGCAAAGTGGTCCGCATATGTTTTAAGATAACTGGGCCACATTTGCCATATTTTCTCTGCGTCATTTTAGGCTCAAATCCACATTAGCCACAGCTTACTGTGCCAAATATTTGCCAAGCGTGGCCTACATACGTTTTAAGATAACTGGCCCACATTTGCCATATCTTATCTAGGCCACTAGAGACTAACAGCCACATTAGCCAGAGTTTACTGTGCCGAATATTTGCAGAAAGTGGCCCACATATGTTTTAAAATAACTGGGCCACATTTGCCATATTTCTCTGGGCCACTTAAGGCTCACAGCTGCATTAGCCAGGACTTACTGTGTCGAATATTTGCCAAAAGTGGCCCACATATGTTTTAAGATAGCTGGCCACATGTGCCATATCTTCTTTGGGCCACTATAGGCTCACAGCCACATTAGCCAGAGCTTACTGTCCTGAATACTTTCCAAAAGTGGCCCACATATGTTTTAAAATAACTGGGCTACATTTGCCATATTTTCTCTGGGACACTTAAGGCTCACAGCTGCATTAGCAAGTTAACTGTGACAAATATTTGCCAAAAGTGGCCCACATATGTCTTAAGATAACTGGGCCACATTTACACCTACACGTTAGCCATTTTAGGTTTATTTTTTGTGACCGTCACAGACTGACACAGAATGACATATGGGGGACATAGACTCCCTGTATTATACCACCGGTCACAATTGTGACTGTCTTTAATTATCAGCAGTTTGACAACAGAAAAAACAATGTAAAAATATAATTTGAATATGTATGTATAGATAACCTTTTCATGATGATGCATGCAAAATATGTATTGCCTATTTAAAAATTAACATAGAAAACTTACCTGTCATTTATGAGCTTTGACATTATCCTTCCATTCAGTTGGCAGTACTAGGAAATGAATGTTTATGGTAACCTGACCAAACTACCCAATCATGTTAGATCTGCCCTGAACTCATTTAGACATCTTACATTTTTATTATATATGAACATGTGCTTTATAATAAGAATTGCTTTTTAATACTACAGAAAAATACGCAAGCAAAAATTGTGGTCTCAGTTGTGACCGGTGGAATTAAATGGGTTAATGCAGAATTGGTTTTGATCGGCTGTCAGTGTTCTATCATTATAAAATGCTTGATGCCCACTTCATATGCTCAAGCAGTTTGTCAAGTTTGTCAACACTTGGTTGTCAAGTGTTTTTATCCAAATAATTTCTGAAAACCATTGTCTGCTGGCAGGGATACTAATATTGTTTATTATCTATATCTATATATATATATATATATATATATATATATATATATATATATATATATATATATATATATATAATAAACAATATTAGTATCCCTGCCAGCAGACAATCTAGCTTAAAAAAAAAAAATATATATATATATATATATATATATATATATATATATATATATATATATATATTATGATCACGCAATGCAGTCGTCCATTGTCACTTTAAATGCTTCAGATATTTAATACAGGATGAACTCTCATTGGCTGTTATTATTAACTCTGATTGATTTATCATTCTCTGAATTGAAAAACATTATTCTGAAAGTGGTTCCATCATGTTATATAATTTTTTGGTTAGAACTAATTCTCATAAGTGCACTGTGTTTAAAACTATTGATTAATCTATAAAAGAGTCGACTCAGAGTGGTTCGAATGAATCGCCGCTGTAACGAGTCTTTAGCCGTGTCGGCATGATGTCGATACGGAACTCAAGCCCCGCCCATTTGTTGCACGTGCAGACCCGGGAAAATTTAAACCCCCGGCGCTCCGTAAAAGGAAGACAAACACTGTAGCAAATCCCGGTTGAATTGTTGAAAAGACACTGTGCTCTGAAGTGTGAGGGAAAGTTAGTGTTATTTTCTCAACCCAAAGATGAGGCTGTGAAGAGTCAGTGGTTGAAGTTTATTTTTGCAAAAATTCCTCAGCATTATAGCCCCAGCCTAGTGCTGTGTTCCCGTCATTTTTCTGATGAGTGCTTCAGCAATCTACACGCTTACAACAGGAGATTCATTGGCCGTTTGTTAAAGGAAGGATCAGAAAAGACTATTGATGTATGAGACTTTGTCAGAGTTTGACAGTACTTTACAGTACACAGTTCACAGATCAGTTCCTTTCTCCATTTCGCAAGTATAAGTAATGAGTGTAAGTGAAATTACGTGAGTTTTTTGGGAGAAATAACAAAACGGGAGGGTGGCGGGAGATGGGTCTGAAATACGGGAGACTCCTGGGAAAAATAGGAGTGTTGGCAGGTATGCTCACACATACACTCTGCTCTCAACACTTCAAAATTGTTCATGAGCCATGGTGGGCATTTTTCTGTCTCGCGCTTAATGCAGTCGACCAATCACAACAGACTGGGTCATCGGACCAATCAGCGCAGATTAGTATCACACTAAGGAGGGGTTTGGGAACAAATGAATCACTGAACGAATCATATGGGAGTCGTTGGGATAATTAGGTAAAATTAAATGCATATTATAAGACAATGAAAATGTTTTTTGACCTTGCATGCATATCAGCCTGTTGTTGGAGACCTTCAAAACCAAAATTTGACCTCCAAAACCCCTTTTTATTGCATAAAAGGGGCTCTTTAATGAACATTTTAATATTAGCTTTCACTCCAGTCAAAATTGTGTGGTGGTTTCGGATTGATTGTCAAACATTTTATAAATCAGCTCTAAAAAAAAGTGAACCGAAAGTGCTTTAAACTGCTTAATATTTTAAACAGTTCAACAGAGGCAAAATCCTTCATTAATAAAACAAGAATTTAAACTAGATCTTTGAGTACTCGGAATGCATAATTTTCCAGTACAATAAATGTCATATTAATAGGCTACATTTAATATTCCAATAAACACAGTGAACAAGGAGTTTGAGAGTTATTTACAGCTATACAGAGTGAAGGATTTAATTGTACTTGCCAGGATGCAATGCTGTTGGGAGAAGGCCTGTTTTCCAGTATCAGAAAGTATAATCACTTGGATATAATGGCCTACTTGTAATAGAGAATCAAAATGCAGCTAGAAAAGGATGGGGGAAAAAGATTGAGCGGCTTGTCCAATATTACATGCAATTGCCTACATAAAAGCAGTGTATTCCATGAGTGATATACCACGTCTGTGACTCAACTCAATCCCAAGGAAGTTCAAAATGTGTGGCAATACAACATTTACATTTGGATAATGCGCAGTGTTCTTGAAAAGCGAGGAGATTAAAATCATTATCAAGTTTAAATGCAGACTAAAACTTTAATGCTGTGACAATCTTATTTGCTGTGTTCATTAGCCAGAAATCAGTGCCAAAAAAGCAATCAAATATTTGCCAGCCCGAAGGCAAGCACTATGATCTGCTATTATTGCGTCCATAAAAAAAGGATATAGAAGCTTCTGAGGACTCACAAATCAAAGAGCATCCTGTATCGCTTGACAACTGTGTTTAACAATACATAATTCCAGACCTCTGATGAAAGCTTTGAAGACGGGTTAATGATTAAGTTGCCAGGCAACCGTCTGCTAAAGTTAAGACCCTTCACCTGGCTCTTTTCTCAACATGTTTTGACAGAACAGAGAGATTATCAACTACACTGAAAAAAAGAAAGGTTGAGAAACTATTTTTACTTAGAAATTAATATGAAGATTTTTAATTATTAAGAAATGGTTGAATAAACTTTACATTCAACCACATTTAAATGAATTTATTTATTTAGTAGTGCACTTAAAGGGCTGGTCCACTACAATATATTTTAAACTTTAGTTCATGTGTAATGTAGATGTGTGAACATAAACAACATCTCTGAATGTAATA
>NC_079458.1:25394931-25428146 GCF_903798145.1 Danio aesculapii
GCCATTGATTGACTGGAATCGAGGAGGCTTTATAGGGAAATGGTGATTGCTGGTGCAGGTGTGTCCAATTAGTATTCAGGTGAGAGTGCTCGGGTGTGATGAGAGGTGGCAGGAGATGGAGAGCGATGATTGGTGCTGAGGGATAGTGATGGTGAGGGAGAATGGTGATTGAAGCAGCAGGAACGAGCAGGGGATGTGACAACACGATTATGCCGTCAAACTGTTGTATAAAGGTGATAAAGGTGCTCTGAAGAAAACATTACATTGTGGAGGGCCAAAACACATTCTTGCATTGCCTTATTCTAGCAACATTAGGAAATAGTGGATTACTTTTTTTCATTAAGTTTTACCATGTCCATGAGTACTTAGTCCTTTTTTCCAGTTTTTTTTTATGGATATGTTTACCAACTAGCTGTTATTCAATGCTGGATATTCAGAAGAACTGAAATAAAAAGATGTTTTGG
Organism: Danio aesculapii; assembly: GCF_903798145.1. Classification (NCBI taxonomy): domain Eukaryota; kingdom Metazoa; phylum Chordata; class Actinopteri; order Cypriniformes; family Danionidae; genus Danio; species Danio aesculapii. Next base: position 25,395,396 of record NC_079458.1, read on the forward strand.
TCACTATATTGGATCTCAATATAGTAAAGCATAAACATAAAGCATACACTTAGTGCACCACTTAGGGGGCTTCCACACAGGTTATGCATCTTGTTGATATACACTGTGAACATCAGCTACGCTAATTATTTTCTTTATTCTCCATTTCCACCTGGGGATACTCTTCCTGAGGCCCTCAGACTATGCAGAGTCACTGATTCGATCCAAGACCAACGACGAGATGATCCCAAGGTTTCCATATCCTGGACCAGGCCGAATCCTGAGCAGCTACTGTGATGGTCATGGAAGAGTGGAGAACATGAGACTGATACCTGTAACGCTCCAGAGACAGACGAGTCTTCGCTGAGGCCAGCTTCCAGCCTCCGCCACTGAGACTGCAGCTCTGCACAAGACGTTTGGCCAGCGGAGAAATTAAAATGATCGTGCCCAACTGAGCCTGGTTTCTCTCAAGGTTTTTTTTCTTCACTTCCGCCATAAGTGAAGTTTTTTTTCCCTCTCCGCTGTCGCCACTGGCTTGCATGGTTCGGGATCTGTAGAGCTGCGCATCGTTGGATTTGCCCTTCAATATTTGGACTCTCAGTAGTGATTATTAAACCACACTGAACTGAGCTCAACTGAACTGAACTTAAGCACTACAAACTGAACTACACTGTTCCTATTTACTGTGACCTTTTATGTGAAGCTGCTTTGACACAATCTACATTGTATAAGCGCTATGCAAATAAAGGTGAATTGAATTGAATTGAATCTCACAGTAAAGTTGCACCACACAAGCATCAGTGACTGCTTATATTACTATTTGTCTGTTTTTTTCTGTACAGATTTTTACTTTAATGAAATTTATGCAATTTAAAATCATAACAGTGTCCATCTATTAAGCATATATAAGATGTCCTTATAAATGCTTGAAAATTATAAATATGCAAGCCTGTCACGAGTGGGGCTCAAAGCAAGGAACAACAGAGATGAGGATCCAAGTGCAGGTAAAATAACATTATATTTAAGCAAAACAGGGATAAACAGAAGTGGCTGGTACAAAAAGGGCAATCCAAAAATGTAGTCAAAAAACTGGCATAAGGTCAAAAGTAAGTGGCAAACAGGATCAAACAATAAACAAGGTTAAAGTCAAAAAACGGGCTAAACAACAGGATGCTAGGACATGCACGGTACATACATCAACTACAAAGACTTCGTCCTAAACGGGTGTATGTGTGGTGTATAAATAGTCTGAATGATCAGTCATCACAAGTCTCAGCTGTGTGTGTGAGTCTCATCAGCCGTGATGAACAGTTTAACATGGCCTGATAGGATTTGTAGTTCCTAAACAGGACACTTGTAGTTCACCAGTGACCTGTCAGGAAGGATCACTGGTGATCATGACAAAGCCAATATTATTCAATAACACCAGTGGGCATTTGCCCACAACATACCGGGTTGCCTACCAGGCAATCTACAACCTATTATGAAAAAATACTTCTAACTGATCACTTTTTATGTAAAACACTTGATAACATTGACCCCAGAACATTGCAAAATAAACAGGAAAAATAGACAGCAAATACCCCTTTAAGTTTAGCCAGATGCAGACTGCATTTGTCACTGTCTGGCATGTTTCAGACATGATGGATTGGATAAGAACTGTTTCTTATTTTAACAGTATGACTGGGAAACTAGTAATCCAAGCGATTTTGCAGGGAACACTGAATCAAGTTCACCTTCAGCTTTAAAACCAATTTAGGTGCACCAAATGAACATAAGCTTTTTAAATGGCCGTACAAGTATTAAAAAATCAGTTCACACTGAAATAAAGTTGAGGCTCAAATTTCTGAGGATATTAGGAATGATTAAGTTACGTTATTTTACTCAACATGAGGCCCATAAAATCGAACCCAAATCAGTTCCACGGCAAAAGGAGGAACTGTTATATTACATTAACTGAATTTTTACTCACATCAGATGCTTTTTTTCTCTCCTTCATATGGAGAACAGGGAGATGTGGAGATCTCATATTTCAGGGGAACTTCCCTTTCTTTCTATGATACACTGAGGAGGCCTTTCACTGGAGGTTAAAATGCCACAGCCCACAGTCACAACCTTCTCACCCTAAACCCAAATAGACCAAAGGCTAAAGCTTGCCATTACAGGAATTACAGGTCAGCTGCTTGTGCACCAAGCAATTTAGGATAATGACAACTCAGATTTGTTTATATTCTGCAAGGAATTTTCCACATACAGGGCATGAAGTAAGGATTTTATTTATTATTTGCAAACTTGTCAGGAAACTTGAATCATTTAAGTGCCTACACTTTTAATTAAAAGATGAAACATATGAAGCTAAAAAAGAAGTAAAGGGAATGAGCAATTTGGTCTAAATTAAATGCTTGTGGGACCAAATGTTGTTAAAATAGTAATAAATAAATACATATTTTGTAAAAACAAAATCTTCTAAATGACAATAGTTGAATTTGAAATAAAATCCTGAATTTTCTCAGAATGTTTCCATATAATTATACAGTAAGTCTATAGATTAGATAACACTATGAATAAAGGTATACTAATACTTTAATAAACTCAAACATTGTTTTTTTATGGGCCAAATGAACTAACAATAAACAGTTGTATTTTTGTAATCTAAAATAACATCTAATTATAATTAGTGTAACATCAACCAGCAATACATTTATTAATGCTTTTAATTCAGGAATTCTTGTAATAATTTACAGTTTTTGGATTATATATATATATATATATATATATATATATATATATATATATATATATATATATATATATATATATATATATATATATATATATATATGTGTGTGTGTGTGTGTATATATATATTTATAAAGTCTGTTTGCTGAGGAATGTTTATTATTCGCTGTGTAAGTTAACGAGGCACCGACGACATCAGTTAACTTAATTAGATTAGAGAGATCAATTTGCTCTTTCGCTCATTAGACAGTTAACGCTGTACCTCATCTGTACTAGTATTACTGTTAATTTTATTTGAAATTGAATAGCCAGCTCATATACTTTCTTCAGAAAAATGTTTTTTAGATCGGTTGCTGATTTTAATGTGCAGGTATGATAATGGATATGTTGAATTAGGATAAATGTGTTTCTAACTGGATCAGATGTAACCAGACTTTTATAGTTTTGCACAGGGTCAAATAAACATGAAAAGAAAAGGCAAGATATCAGACTTCTTTATAAAGAAGCACAAACAATGTGCTTTTTCTTTTTTAATCTAGGTCTGTTTGATGTCTGCTATGTGTAATTGCAGTAATTTTTGTTCGATTTTTGGAAATAAAACTTTCAAATTCCTCAAAGTATTATTAATTATTTGGATACAGTGTGTGTGTGTGTGTGTGTGTGTGTGTGTGTGTGTGTGTGTGTGTGTGTGTGTGTGTGTGGACCCCCTGAAATAGCAGTGGCCACCCCCTGGCCACCCCATGTAAAAAATTGTAGCTCCACCACTCATTGACAAGGGAAAACCCTTTTAAAGTCAGCTGTCTTCATTACTCCAGTGTTAATGCAATTTCTATAGCCATTGAAAATAAATGAATTAAATAAAAAAGAAAATAAACACAGCACAGAGATTTTACCTCATTGACCACCAATATGTCATTAACATTAAAGTAAAGACCAACACAGGAAAATATGCTCAGGGCTACATTTTTGAGAACCAAGCAATATGTTCCGAGAAATACATTATGGCTGCATTTTATGTGTAAATTCCACAGCTATGGGGCAGTACCACTGATAGCTTCCCTCTGTATATATGACTTTTCTAGCATGACTGGTTTGCTCACAACAAATGGCACCAGACTTGGGAGGCAGAGCACAGTTGGTTACACAAAACATGTAAACTGAAATCCCCCAAAACGCAGTGTAATATCATGGTAAAAGCACATGGCCATGTTAGCTTTTCTCTTCTAGTCTGCTTCTGAAAATGATATCGGTTGAGTTTAGAGAAGATTATTGTTTATTACATTATGCATGGCAAGCTGACTTACAAGATGCATTTTGAGATGGGCAGAAATGTACACATTGGCATCTCCTGGATTTACAAGAAATGGCACATATAAGAAAACATGACCCAGTAACGTATTTAAGATTGTCAAAAATGTACATGGCAGTATCTAGTGGATTTGGGAAAACAAAAAAAATGAAATAAGACATAGTACAAGGTACTTGTTTCCTTGTTCTCAAAAAATATTTCCAATGAGACTTTGTTGGTAAAGGCAGATGTCCCAAAGCTTTTAGCGATATGATGATTATCATAATTATTTTTTAGCACATTTTAGCTTCTAGCTTCTTATTAGAGCTGAATATGATAAACAGTGAATAAAGGACTTAAAATTTGTTATTTAACTTATCAAGAAACTTATTCCAAGATGCCCTCAATGACTCTCCTGATCCAGCACATTCATTATTATCATTACAGTGTGTTTGATCGCGCTGTCGTGCTGTTCATTAATCGAAATGTTGCAATTAAAATCGAGCTTCAAATCATGATTCGCCCACCTAAATGCAGGTAAACATCCATCATCTCTCACTCCCCCAGAAGAGGCCACTGCATCTTAACAAGCTGCCCAAAAACACTCACATGAAAACGCTTTGTTGACAAGCAAGTTTACATTGGGCTAATTGGTTTCAGGCACACACCAGACAAGTTAATTAATTTTAATTACTCACAGTGAACGGCAGAGGTCAGGCAAAAGGAGCAGACGGGGGTGGGAGAAGTTTAGTTCGCCACAGAGTTGGAAAAATAACACAAAGTTTGAGACAGGAGGAGGGCGGCTTGTTTAGCTACTAATCTGGTGTCGCTGTTGGCTTCACAATTTCAATAGCTTGTCATAGATTTACTTGAAAAATGGGGGAAATTACACCAAGGTGACGATAAGACAGTAAAAATATCAGTGCACAATTAAGCTTAATGTATTATGCCTGCTTCAGTTATTTGCTTTTGCGTAACATGTGCTAGACTAACATTATGTTTTGTCTGTGTAGCCAGAATATTGGTCTCAGAATTAGGGTTGCATGGTTTACCAGTACTATGGTGGTACTGCGAGACTATGGCTCCAAAATACTGGCGGTACCACTGTAGTTTCTAAACGGTAGTATCGTCATTAATGGTCTATTTACAATAGATAATGTTGCATGTGGAAAAGTCACTAAAATGTTCAGACATTTGTGCAACAATAGACCCTTTTATTTTAATAGTCTGTAGTTAGTTTAGTTTCCTTTAGTTTAAAAGCCTTTTAAAGGTTGCAAAACTGTCTAGAATTTGTACCTTTTATCGTAGCCTATTGCACATTTTCTGATGCTTCAGTTCGAACGCACATCTGAATCAGTTCATTTCTCTTCCTGTCAATATGATTTAATAGCTACAACAACCGTGACAATCTCTTAAAAAGAATAACTCACAAAGTGACATTTTGAATTACTCTGAATTGTTACCTGATAAAACAGAAAAAAAACAATAGATAAAAACTCAAATTAGCAACAGGAAACATTGAAGCAATTTTTGACCACTTCACTTCGATTTTGTTTGACAAATGCTCTTTTTGTAACAAATTTCATTTGGTATAATTTGAATCTTTATTTTATTGTATTTTTGCTGGTCTCTTATCTACAAAATAAAGAAAAAGAATGAATACATTTTTAGGTGACGTGGCGTGCAAATATATATTTTTTAATAATAAGGGAATTATGAATTAAATTCAAGTAGGGCAATTATAACATAAAATATAGTATTTTTGACAAATTTCTTTATAATTTGAGTTATGAATTACAGTATCGCAATACTACTAGGTATCATGATGCCTCAGCTGGTATAGTATCATGAGATGTATTAATGGTATCACGATAACCCTACTCAGAATATTAGACTCAGTCTCCCTAAACACTAACATCTTAATTTACACTGCAAAAAATTTACTTTACACTGTAAATTTTTGTTACTTTAACTTTTAGTGTTATTCAGTAAATCAGGTTTCAACTCAATTGAAATTATACAAAAGTTTTACTTTTTAAAAAAAAAAAAAAATTACACTGTTTTTAGGGATGATTGATTACAATTTGTATATTCATAGTTTTACTACAAATAAACAATGGCTTATTATGGTTTACTGAGTGTAGTAAAGTTTATCATAATATTGTTCACACTGTTCACACATTGTTTTTTTTCCATCAATAGTTATTAAAATATTGCACATTAAATATTTTTGTTAGTAATATTATTTTGTAACTCTTTATAGTTTTCTATTTGAAGTAATCAAATAATTTAAACATTTTAGCCAAAAAGCCAACCAGGATCCATTTAATAATGTGGCAAGAAACAAAAATGTCCTTACAAAGATAAAACTGTCACAATCCAGCCTGTGCAGATCACTGGTAAACACATAGATTACATAGGACTACAAACTGCTGGTAAATGGACTACAAGAACCAGTCATACACCATACACACACAACCGGTTCCTGATCCTGACTGAATGCAAACACACAGCTGTACAATACAACGCGTTACCTTTGCCGTGTTATTGACCCTCGCCTTGTTTGTTTGTTTTAAGTTGTCTGCTGCCTGCTTTGTGACCATCTGCCTGTTTGACTACGTCTCTGGATTGCCCTTATACATCTGTTTGCTCCTGTGTTGATCATTGCTTGCCTGACCATCTCTGTCTCAGTAAACCTGCATTTGAATCCATACCACTGTTGTCAGTGTCACATCATCGTTACAAAAATAGCCATTGCAATCAATTCTGAGAACCAAATATTAACCCTTAAATGGAAATGTTCATTCTTGCTCCAACTGTACATAAGGATTTCAGTGGATTACAATTCTCTTTTCATACTAATCATGAGCTTTATGGCCTCTTATTAGAAAACTGCAAAAAAGCAGAATTATAGGTTTTTTTTTAAATAATGAAAGGCAGAGAAGACTCCTACAAGAAATACCATCATATACCAACCGTTGTTAGACCAGAGCGATCATTAATTACCTACATGGTCCACTTACTTCCTAGAAATTGGATTGTGTGGAATATGTTGAGCCGGTTTGAGCAGTGAGTGTAATTTCATGCAGTTCAGTGATAGCAAAAGAGCAGTGATAGAGCACACAGATCTGCGTTTGTGATGTCTTGGTAAAACATCATGCTTAGATAGAAAGGACACTTTTAAAGGTTGACGAATAAAAGCAGGAGCTTCAAAGTCAATTCAATGTGGGATCACAAACCATTTTACTGAGCTACTGTATATGTAATCTGACATATTCAATAAGGGGAAAAAGTAGGGGAAAGACTTAATTTTACCCATCATTGATTGAGTGTGAGAAATGTGTTATATTATAGGCATTTGCTAAAGCTGTTTTTTATTGAATGAATATGCCAAATCAGCACTCGTTGATGGTGCTGAAAAGTCACTCTTACCCCACAAAGTTTTGACATAACCAATATATTGTTTTTTGTCCAGAATATGCAGATTGTTAAAGGTCATTCAGTGTAACTATAGATCAAGAAGTCATTTGAAAATCATTAATAAAATACTGTCTGTGACATCAAAGCAAAGTTAGTTTATTACTATTAAATATTTGATCACTATTATCAATGTGGGAAAGATAAAATAAAATAGAAAACTGTTTTGTTGTTACATATAAAAATATTTGAAATATTAGGATGAAAATAAGTAAATACTGTGATCAACATTGTGACATAAGTGCCCAGTTGATAGCCTACAATACAAGCTACACAATTTGTTATTCAGGTGAATGTTTTTGTCACAGTATAATTACCTGTTATTATGTATAATCATATAGAAAGAAATCAGTATGAAGCTTGTGCTTCAGACTGTCATAAGCATGATCAGGATTGTTTATGGGGACTGTTAATTAAAGGTAATAATGTTGTAAATAATGTTTCAGTTTCTTGCACGGACCAATAGTTTAATTTTATAAGATTTCAATGTATCATCAGCAACCAAAGGTACAATTTATTTTTCTTTCTTTATATATATATGTATATATATATATATATATATATATATATATATATATATATATATATATATATGTATATATATATATATATATATATATATATAATTCTTTTTACTCAAATTGGTAGCCATTAATTTGCATTGTTTAAATTAACAATTTAGTTAACATGAATAGTGTTGAAATCTTGCATCTTCAACTTAAAAACAAACAAATAAAACAAAACAAAAGTAGTAAATTACATCAATGGCCTGACAGTGAATATTTTTTGGGGGGTGAATTGTCCTTTTAAAAAAAAACTTGGCCTCAACATTTGTCCTGCTGTTGGTTGCAATGTCAAATATCAGTGATATACGGTATTTGGTGTATTTTAGCAAAGAAACTAATCCAACAGCTAATCCAAAGACAACTGATTGATCACAATAGCGTCTAGCAGTGCTAGTGCATTGATCTGTTTCAGATGAAAAAATAGTTTTTTATTTTTTTTTCAGATCATGGCTATTATCTAGGATCGGAGGATTTGTGTCAACGGTGCCATTCCATCCTGTGGCCTGTCAGCTATGAAGCATAGGATTGAATTCGGCTTGTAATCGAACAAATCATATTGTCTCAGTCCAGTGAGAGAGATAAGAGTCATAATGTTGCCTTTTCAAGCAGTTGAAGAACCTGTTCCACAAAGCGATTCTCAAAGGAGGAACAAAAACTCAGACTTTATCCGCCTTTCTTTACGGTTTGTTAGAGCATCTTAATGGAGTCCCTTCGTGAGGTAACTGCCATACCTCAGGAAGAATGAAATGAAGTAAATATGCCTTTTGCCAAAAAGTTTAAAGACATAACATGTCCTGAAGTGAATTCTGGTGATCAAATTAATTGCTCTTCTAATTAACTCCTCTGAGCTCTATGATCTTTTCTATAAAAATTGCACCCCCACTCTAAATTTTGTTTAAGCTTCTGTTTGGGTTTATCTGGGGTAAATTCATCCTTTTCTTCTACTTATTGTTCATTCATTCATTTATTTTCCTTTGGCTTAGTCCTTTTATTTATCAGGGGTTGCCACAGCAGAATGAACCGCCAACTTATTCAGCATATGTTTTGTGCAGCAAATCTCCTTCCAGCTGCAAGCCAGTGCTGAAAAACATCCATACACACTCATTCACACACACACACACACACACACACACACACACACACACACACACACACACACACACACACACACACACACACACACACCATACCTGTCAACATTGGGATGTGAAAATAAGGGATATGCCCACCATCAGAAGGGATATTCCCAACCCTCATTATTATATTATATTGTTTATCTGTTATTTAATTATTTACAAAAGAAAAAATAGTATACATTAGCAGCAAATAAATTAGCTTAATAATAATAACAGTTCAGCTTAATAAAATAAGTAATAAAGAAATAGAATAAAGTTATCAAATCTCATTAGTCTTTTCGTCACTGTATAACGTACAAATTCTGATTAAAGAGCAACGAATGAATCTCATTTATTTGGATTTTTTATTTGATTACATTAAATAACAGAGGTGTCACTTTAAAAAATGCACACATCTAATGTTATAATGAAAGCATTCGAATGCATTTCTAACTTTTTATGCTCATGTAGGACAAAAGTTAGTTGTATTTGAAAAAAAAAAAAACTTGAAGATCGACATCTTTAGATGTTAATATTATTAATTATGTGTATACAGTATACATGTTCAAACCTGCACCCAAAACCCAGACTTTCGCTCTGCTTTAAATCGCGTGTACAGAATCTGTTTGGGAAACAGCGTCTATTTATCACTATGGAGCGCGTCAGCTGATAGTCACGCACTGCTATATGACTGTTTTGCGAATTGCATAGGAGGGACGATGGCAACTGTAATGAAAAGGAAGGGCCGTTTTTTTTTTTTTTACCTTGAAGTGTTTTCATGCCTAAATAAAACAAAAGCACAGAACAGACTCACATTTAAGAGCAAGGGGCATCCGCTGGTGGTTCAGCGGTATGGGTTGCGTATGGGGAGGATCAGCTCTTTAATGTTTATTGTCACCCTTCATAGAAAGACTGAAAATACGGGAAAATACCTTTACGGGATGATGGGAGAATCCCAGGAAAATCAGGAAGGTTGACAGGTATGGCTTACACACAAATCTTGTCCTAATTGAAAGGAAACAAGCTGATAATACTGATGAATCCAATATCAGACATAACACAGTTTAATATATTTTATAATTTACACACACATATCGAAATTAATGAGTCCAACATTGGACATAACACAATTTATTATATTTTATAAATTACACACACCAACATCTAATCCATATACTGTAGACTATCATCATTCTTTTGTTTGTCATATTATATCAAAATTTAATTCAATATTTGGTAATAATATAGTATGACAAGTATTGTACACGCAAATATTTGAACGGTTAGTTTTTGTGACTAGGAACATGTAATTAAATTTATATATTTATAAAACTATATATAATTTCACTAGAGTTTAAAGAAGCTTATTCTTTTTCTATGACATGATGTACATGATGCAATGTTTTGTTGATACTCGTGAATTGTATTATTTTACATGTTGAAGGTGTAGAGAGTCCATCTCCTCCTGCAACATACCTGTTACTATTTCACTTCACATAGCTAAGAAGTAAACGACTAGAAGATGCTTCCTCATTTGCTTGGCAGTTGCCTATGTTGAGCTCCCTGTAGGCTCTGCAAGAGATAAACATTAGTCAATTTTTTCCCCAACATTGAGCCTGATTATTGATGGCTGAGGGTAAAGGAAATTGTGCTGCCTGGTCTAGCAATCTTTCTCAATGGTCAGCCGCAACCATTGTCTTTCTCTTTCTCATTTTCTCCCTTTCATTTTCAGCACAAATGTTCTCTGTGCAATTTTAGTCCTTTAAATTGCCACGTAATCAAATCTATTTGATATATTGGAATAATATATTGATATAAAGCAATAATAGAATATATACAGAGGGATATCTTGCACAAGGGAACACAATTTCATCCTGTGCCATGAGCATTATTTTTCAGGATGACTACTTCACCTAATATCCATTGCCAGTGTCAGCTTTCTTAATGTGGCAGGGCTTCAAATGAACGCTCTATGAAAATGAGAACGCGACATCGGCCCTCCATAAAAACAAAAAGAGATTCTAGTTTGTTGTCATTTTGAAAGATGCTGTTTTTGCTCTAGAAGCCATTGTGGCATGGCTGATAAAAATTAATTAGGCGTTAATGTGGCTGTGTTCATTCAACAGCATTCACAAGAATGAAAGCAAAATGTATGTGAGACAGAAAGAAAAACGGAGGCCAGAGATTATCCCGCAGCTTAATTAAATTCCTGATGGAGTTAAATATTACAAATGCTTTTAGAAAAACTAGTTTCTTTTTCCAAAGATGAAACAAACCCAAACACTAATAAATTACAGCCTTAGCAACTTAATTTGACAGAGCACACTTTGTATTTCTAGAAAAGTTATAGTAAAAATTTATTTATACAGTATAGCACCTTTCACAGACAAGAAGTGCTTTACAGTAACAGAAAATGTATATCAAAACAGTTTAAAATCCAAGTACAAATAACGCCAAATATACAATCAGCTCACCATACTGTTAATTAAAATATTGTCCCAAAAGGTGTTTTTAAATGCTTTTTTGGCACTTTTTGGTCTCATTTTTTATGTTGACTATGCTTTATTACATTTATTTATTCTTTTTATTTTTTTTGTTTTTTCGCATAGGTTCGAACTAGAACTAGATAACCACGTAAAGTCCTATTGAGGAATGAGATGAAATGGGGCTATAAACAGAATAATCTATTAGAATACTTTATTAAAGTATATCATTAAATAAGTGTAATAAAAATAGCTAAATAAATTAGTTAATAAAAAATAATATTAACAACACAATATAATAATAATAATAATAATAATAATAATAATAATAATAATAATAATAATAATATTTTGTGTAGTTTCTTTCACAGCCCAAAGACATACAGTATAGATGAATTGAATAAGCTAAATTGGTTGTAGTGTGTGTGTGTGTGTGTGTGTGTGTGTGTGTGTGTGTGTGTGTGTGCGTGCATGCGTGCGTGCGTGCGTGCGTGCGTGCGTGCGTGCGTGTGCGTGTGTGTGCGTGCGTGTGTGTGTGTAAACCATGTAGTCATAGGTTTCATACTGTAGGTCTGACTAAACACATCTAATTACTATCTTGTGTAAAAAAAAAAACAATATTTTTTGTCAAATAAAAAATGATTAGCTCTCCATTGAAATTATAACTATTTTACGAATACTTTGTAAGTTTATCACATCTTTAAACTAAATAGTTTTAATAACTCATTTCTAATGATTTAATTTTCTGTTGTCTTTGCCATGATGTTGAAAGTACATAATATTTAACTAGCTATTTTCCAAGATTCAGCTTAACATAATTGACTTAGCTTTTAATTGGCATGTTAACTAGGCAAGTTAGGTTAATCAGGCAAGTCGTTGGACGAAAGTAGTTGCTCTTTAGCTAACCGAGAAAAAGAAAAAAAAATCTTACGTTGGCTAACAAAATTGACCTAGTTTTCAATAGATTTATTTGTTTTTTATTACTGTCTAAAAGGAACAATACTTTCTCCAGAAGAACAAATATGATATGACACACTGTGAAAAATTGCCTTGCTCTTTTAAACATAATTTGAGAAAGAGATATATATATATATATATATATATCACGCCACATTTTCAAAATGAATATTTTTATCAATTTCTCAGTGATCATAAGTGATATGTTTTGGCACATTTAAACAAAACAGATTTATTAAAAATTTGTTTTTATTACAATACAATTTATATCTTAATATATAATATGACCGAACATCTTCAGGAATAAAAAGAGAATCATTTAAATTGATGCAAAATATTGCAAAAAATAAATAAATAATACAAACTACAAGATTTTATATATTTTTTCTTTACATAAAATTAAGTTAAAAAGTAAAAAATCTAGGCTACAAATTTTTTGATCATTATTGTAAGTTAGTGAGTTAGATTAGCACCAGATTTGGCTTCAGTGCCGACTAATATAATGTATATGTACAAATGTAATATTGTAGAGCATCCTATAGAAAATATTAATTTTATTAAAACATGTGTGAGGGGGGAGCACGGTGGCATAGTGGGTAGCCTCACAGCAAGTAGATTGCTTGTTCACACCCCTGCTGAGTCAGTTGGCATTTCTGTGTTGAGTTTGCATGTTCTCTCCGTGTTCACATGGGTTTCCTCCGGATGCTCCGGTTTCCCCCACAAGTCCAAAAACATGTGGTATAGGTGAATTGGGTAAGCTAAATTGTCTGAAGTGTATGTGTGTGAATGAATGTATGGATGTTTACCAGTGATGGGTTGCAGCTGGAAGGGCATCCACTGAGTGAAACGTGCTGGATAAATTGGTGATTCATTCTGCTGTGGCAACCCCAGATTAATAAAGAGACTAAGCTGAAAAGAAAATGAATGAATGAATGAATGATTTGTGAGGGCTGAGCACTGTATAACAAAATATAATAAACATTTCTAAATAATTTTGTCTTCAACTTTAGGTGATAAACCTGTTAAAAATGTGCTGTGCTTGCTCATCTCCTGCATCATCGGCGAAAAAATCTTTTACATTCCAAGAACTACAGTATATGAGACCTGATGTGCTTAAGTCCAAACATTCAGTACACTACACATTCCATAGTAGAACATGTTTTGCTTGTAAAGACTCCAATCTCGCCCTGAGGAAGTTATAATTCCGGCAACAAATAAGTGCTGCGCCAAGTGTTGTAGGTAATCTTGTGTAGAGTATAGTATCATTAGAGCTTTCTCTCATCAGCATTGCTGCCAAGGTGCAGATCAAACACTTCTAATAGCTGCAGCTCCATCACAAGTGCAGAAAAAGGCTGTGTGCAAATGAACTGTGAGAAAACTCTCTATCACAGATGCTTTCCGCAATGGAGCAGACCCATATATGCTGCCTGCGGGCTCAAACCAAATTCTCCAGAGCCACAGTTTCTGGCTATAAACATTTCTGTTGCAACATAGCTAATGGGAGACTTTCTGACTGCTCACAGCCTCGGAGAATGAGCTTTTAACATCTCACACCTGGCACTTTTAAGTACATGCAGATGGGCATTGCGATTCAATTAAAACGCAAATCTTGTTCAATTAATGTACTGGAACAAAGGATTTTCTGTTGGTAACAAGAAACTGGGGGTCACTGGTTATCAGAGGTTGTCTAGACACGAGGCAGACAATGAATCAACATGGCAAGCATTCACAGACAAGACAGACATGCACATACTGTACATGAGCATGAAGTCATCAGAGCCAATAAGGTCTCAAACAGTATGCTTACTTGGACAAATCAAATGATGAGTTCAGATGATGTCACGTGTGCCTTACTAGAGCTTAATGCAATGCTGTTAGTCTTCACAAGAAAGGAGAACATTAAATATATATATATATATATATATTTAAGTTATGTATTTTTCAATTTATTTCTAATAATTAAATATGAATTATTAAATAGACTGGATATTCATTGTTGCATCAAAAAGAACAAACCAATATACACAAAAATACACAGAAAGTGATTTAAAGGTATATTATATTTAAAGCTCTTGCTAGGTGGAGACCTAACTAACTAACTAACTAACTAACTAACTAACTAACTACCTAACTACCTAACTACCTAACTACCTAATTAAATAAAAAATAAACTGACTAACAATTAAAGCATTTCATATGTTTAACTTCTTTAACTTTTTGTTGTAAATGTATTTTCCGTAATGGTTGTTGGTCAGAACAAAATAAAAACACACTAAATAAAATAAGCAAACACATATTACAAGAAATAAAGCTGCAAGCAGGGGACCTTCACCCTGACTCACTGCTGCCCTTTGGCTTTATGAGAACAGAGAACAGTTGATAATATATATATAATATATTTATATATGCATGTACATGTCTTCAGAAGAGGAATTTTCAGGTAGGCAACTCAGACATTGTGTGGCTGAGTTATAAGTACTTCCTCTTCCATGGCGATACACTGAACTTTGCCAGTTCGGACACGCCCTTTGGCAAAAACTCTGGGTCTTTACAATTCCACATTACAAAGGCCTTTGGATATGGACAAAACTTGGATTCAATGTGATAAGAAAAAGAAGAAGAAGAAGAAGAAGAAGAAGAGAAAGAAGAAGAAGAAAAAGAAAAGAAGAAGAAGAAGAACACAAGAAGAAGATGGAAAAGAAGAAAAAACAGAAGACTACAAGGAAAACAAGAAGAAGAAAAGAAGAAGAAGAATAGAAAATGAAGATTAGAGGAAGAAAAAGAAGAAAAAGAAAAGTTCAAGAAGAAGAAAATAAGGGGGGAGGGGGGTGGCGCTGTCGCACGAACACAGTGCAGACGCGTTTATAGTGAGCTCCTCACAGGTGACATTTCATTTAAATAATAATCAGACCTAGAAGTTAATTTCAAACTTTCTTTTGCTTTAATACGGCTTATACATACATTTGGACAGTAAATTTGTGGATATCGTGTGTAGAATGGCTGCTCCTGGCAACAAACGAGGTGGCAAAGAGACGCGAGCTAATACAGCTAATGTTAGCTCGGCTGACTTACTAGGTACTCATGAGGGAGAATCAC
The DNA here is from genome assembly GCF_903798145.1 of Danio aesculapii. Classification (NCBI taxonomy): domain Eukaryota; kingdom Metazoa; phylum Chordata; class Actinopteri; order Cypriniformes; family Danionidae; genus Danio; species Danio aesculapii. The sequence continues at coordinate 25,411,096 of NC_079458.1, forward strand.
TTTCAGCTGAAATGTTTAAACAATCGCTGGAGTCTATGAAAATGACATTTGTATTAAAATTGAAAGTGCGATCAGCAGTCTACAATCAGATATCAACGGAGTGAAGGAAGAGTTGACTTCAGCTGTTGCCACAATTCAACAATCGATTGGCTCACAGGAGGAGCGGCTGAGAGCTGTCAAGGATTCAGCGACAGCAACGAGCAATTCTCTAACATACCTTGAAACTACCGTGGCTAAACTCCAGACTGAGGTTATAGCTCTGTTTTTAAAGTGTGAAGATCTTGAAAGCAGGTCAAGGAGGAATCAGACTGATTGGAATTAGCTAGGGAGAAGAAGGCAACCGTCTAACAGAGTTCGTTTCAAACTTTCTCTGCGACCTGTTGAACATGGAGGAGAAGCCGCTGCTTAATCGAGCTCACAGGTCACTTCAACCAAAGCCCAAACCTGGTCAACCACCCAGGCCCTTCATCATTAGAGTCCACGTTTTCCATATTCGTGAACAGATTGTCCAAATGGCGCATCAAAAAGGAAGGCTGACATACAAGGGAAAGCCCGTCTTTCTCTTGCCTGACCTCACGGCTAACGAGGCCAAGAAAAAAGCGGCTTTCGGAGAAGTGCGCAAATTCATACGGAACGTTGAAGGGGCTCGATTCGGCTTTCATCATCCCACCAGATTTCAAATTACCTTGCCGGGTAATACAGAGCAGCTGTTTACGGATTCCCACAAAGCGATGGACTATGTGAAAAACACCCTTGCAGCTGACGCGAGTGGAACAAAGACCAGTGTTCTGCCTGAATAACTGAAAATCATTCGTCGGCTACCTTTTGAGGTGACTGTCCATTACGGATTTTCTTGCAAAGTACTTTATCTTTGGAATAATCTGGATTGATTGCGTTTTACTAGGACCAGTCCATTATTGTTCTATTATTATTTCATTCTCTGAAAATCAGTCTGAGAACTCTGCATCTGACTGTTTATTAGCCTAACAGCTAGATTTAAAATCTTTTGATGTTGCCATAATTTTAAGCACTATCTGGACGCATACTGCACATTGTGGTCTGCGTGCTCTTTTTTTTCTCACCTGAGGACACGCTTGTCTGAGTTTCTTTTTCACTGCCACATTCTAGACGACAAGTTCATCGTCAGTGTTTTTTGTCTCATGGGGTTTTGCATACACCTGGTTAAGGTGTTGAAGTGGGTGGGGGATATCAATGTGTTGTAGTTCAGAATTTTGTTTTATTTTATTCTATTATTTTTTCCTCTGTTTTTTTTTTCATGTTGTGGCTACTGTAAGAGGCTAAATTATTATATGCATTTGTTTATATGACAAAACATGTATTTTTGACTCAAGAAGGTCCATACTGACTCCAAAGGCAGATACTGATAAGATCAGGGACTGGTATGTGGACTTTGGGGGTTTTACGATGTGGTCACATGTTGATTGGTCAGTTTGAATGTCTCAACATTTGGGCTTTAGTCACATGGTCAAGAAAGATACAAATTAGGTGGTAAAACGCTGTTCTGTCTCTTTTCTTTTCCTGGCCTGTCTTTTCCAGGTCTGCTTTCCTCCTCTGCCCTCTCCTTCTCTGGAGTCTATCTTCTCTGACTACTGCAATCAGGCTAACTTCTGGGCCTGCTCTCTTTGTCCCTCTCTCCCTCCTCCTGTGTCTCTCCTTCTACCTCTTGTAACTTTAATTTTACATTTAAGCTGGGTACAATTTATATCATACGTTTTATCATTTCATATTTGATCATTTTATACAGTTATTTTGTAATTAATTCAGTTGTAACCATAGAGAATTATTGTCATTAAATCATTTCATTATCAAGTATTTGTGAATTACTTTTTATTTAACATCAACACTTAACTGTTCCATATTGCAATACAATACAATCACATAATATCAACGCTCTCCCACATTTATAGCTATTAATACTGCCCATTCGGCAGAACTACAGTTCGAACCGCTGTGGTTTTAAAACCCAATCCTACAGCACTTCACCGGAGATTTCACCTGTCTTTCTATTAATCAACAGGAATTGCAGTTACCCCTACTCCCGATAGAGAAATGCAGCATCTGACATCACAAGTGCAGGTAAATTGGAAAACACTATAATGGATGCTATAGAGAAACAAGAGGAAGCTATTCATAAACTTACCCATTAACTAAAGACCGCTTCTACTAACCACACTGATCAAGCTGCTAACATGGCTACAAAAATACAGGAAAATCAACAGCAAGTTTTTACATTGCTTTCTACAAACAAAACACAAGAGGATGCTGAAACGGATCAACTAACAAAAGCCATTAACCTCATGCTTACCACTGAAGTTCAAAAAGCAGAGTCTACCATTGTTTCTGACATGCGCTTCATGGTGGATCAGCTTCAGGCAGAAGTACAGCAAGATTTAAAAAACATGCAACAAAACATTCAAAAAAGTCATGACCAGTTGACAACTGAAATTCAGAAATGTAATCGTCAAACTGTTGATCTCTGTGCAGATTTTAATAAGTTCCAGACTGAAGTGATTGATCTGTGTAAAACACAAGAAAGTAAAATGCTGAGTATGTTTAAAGAAAATTAGCTGTCCACCACCCGTGTCACTCTTCCTGCCACTACTCCAACGACACTCACCTCTTCAATACCTGTATCTGCTCCTTCTGTGGCTATAGGGGTAAGAAGTGACCACCTTAAACTGACTTTTCCAACTTTTGGGCAACCCTCTGACGATTTTGACCCTTTGCTCTACCTAACTCGCTGTCAAGATTTCCTTGCATTACATCCCCTTGTTGATGCAGATATTTTGGCCACGTTTTGTACTGTTTTATATTGAACAGCTCGTGACTGGTGGGAAGTTGCCAGAGTATCTGTAGCCTCCTGGACTGAATTTTAGTCTGCTTTTCTGTCTGTTTTCCTCTCTGAGGATTATGAAGATGAGTTGGCTGATAGGGTTAGGACAAGAACACAGGGAGAAAAGGAATCGATCAGAGACTTTGCCTTTTCATATAGAGCTCTTTGTAAAAGGTCGAAGTCAACATGGACAGAAATGGATTTGGTGAAAATGATTCTTAAAAATATTAAACCATACCTCGCTATCCAGCTACGTGGTCGAGTGAACACTGTTGAAGAACTGGTGAAATTAAGCTATCAGCTGGAGAAGGATTTTGCTCAGCAACAAAAATGTGAGGTACAAAAAAACATCAAGCCACTTTCAATGTCATCAAGAAACCCCTCTATTCCACCTATAAAGAAGCCTCCTGTTCAGTGCTGGTGGTGCAAGGGATATCATTCACCTGGAAGTTGTCCTCATTTTGTTTCTGCCCCGTTTAACCAATACAGTAATCAGCATAGCCCAATAATGCCAAATGGTTCAGCCAACCATTGAAGCCTAGTGGTCCACCTCATCACCCCACTACACCTTCTGGGAACACTGTGTCCATAGGAGTCACGCCTGAGTCATGTTTAATATCAGAAGACGGCAGCTTTGTCAAAAAGACACCTTCCATTCACTTGCCTGCAATCCCTCAGCAATTAGTCGTCCCCATTACTATTGCTTCCTGGGTAGGGAAAGCAATCCTTGATACAGTAGCAAGTTACACCTTAACAAGTTACTGCTTAATGAAAATCTATGGACCGAACTGGTCCCACAACCAATTTTGCAGCCATGGACCCTTGGGCCATTATATCTTACATTTACATTTACATTTAGTCATTTAGCAGACGCTTTTATCCAAAGCGACTTACAAATGAGGACAAGGAAGCAATTCACACAACTATAAGAGCAGCAGTGAACAAGTGCTACAGACAAGTTTCAGGTGTGTAAAGTCTAAGAAGCAAAGCATTAGTAAAATTTTTTTTTTTTTTTTTTTTTTTTTTTTTTTTTTGGAGAGAGAGAGAGGGCACAGTTAGTGGTATAGCCAGAGAGGCAGTTGCAGATTAGGAAGGAAAGTGGAGACTAAACAGTTGCGTTTTTAGTCGTTTCTTGAAGACAGCAAGTGACTCTGCTGTTCTGATGTAGTTAGGGAGTTCATTCCACCAACTGGGCAGATTGAATGTGAGAGTTCGGGAAAGTGATTTCTTCCCTCTTTGGGATGGAACAACGAGGTGACGTTCATTCACAGAATGCAAGTTTCTGGAGGGCACATATATCTGCAGAAGTGAGAGCAGATATGAAGGAGCCAAGCTAGAGGTCACTTTGTAAGCAAACATCAGAGCTTTGAATTTGATGCGGGCAGCAACTGGCAGCCAGTGCAAACGGGTGAGTAGCGGAGTGACATGTGCTCTTTTGGGTTCATCAAAGACCACTCGTGCTGCTGCGTTCTGAAGCAGCTGAAGAGGTTTGATAGAACTAGCTGGTAACCCGGCTAGCAGAGAGTTGCAATATTCCAGTTTGGACAGAACAAGAGCTTGAACAATGAGTTGAGCTGCATGTTCAGATAGGAAGGGTTGGGCCTTTCTGATGTTGTAGAGTGCGAATCTGCAAGATGCCAACGGTGAAGCTGAAGTCCCATTAGGATGGGTAACTTTGTCAATTATTCTTCATCATATGTGTTTCCCAGTGCAAGTTGCAGTTCTCCCTTCTCAGGCCCTGGCATACTCTGTGATCTTAGGATTGGACTTCATCTTTTCCAGTGGGTTACTAATAAATGTGACAGATGGGAAGTATTCATTCAAGATGACCCCTGATGCAGAATATCTTTTTTAGCCAGACCATGCAAGTGTTCCTCACCAGTCGCCCCATCCAAAAAGGAGGCCCAGTCATCAAGATGTCCAAAAGAGCCTCTCCCTTCTTAGTTCAATTCCTCCACCTCAAATGCCATTGCTTTCAAGTCCACAGGACGATCTTAAGGATCAGGATCTTATAGACCTTACTGTAAATAGTGCTCATTTACCTCTTGAGGGAAAACAAAGATTTCGTCAACTCCTGGAAACCAAATCTAAAGGTGTGTACTCTCTGTGTGAGATGTATCAATGTTCTTCAGCATCAGCTTTACATCACTCATCCTGTACCCATCAAACAGCAGCCTTATCGTCTTACTCCATCGAAGCAAACTGTTGTGAAAGAGCAGTTGGAAGAGATGTTGAAGGAAGGCATTCTGGAGCCATCTCACTCACCTTGGTCATCCCCCATTGTCCTAGTTCAAAAGGAAGATGGAAAAATTAGATTCTGTGTTGATTACAGGAAAGTTAATTGTATAACAGAAAGTGACGCCTACCCTCTTCCACACATGACTGACATACTTAAATCTTTGTCTGGAGCAGCTATTTTTTCACCCATAGATCTCAACAGTGGTTACTGGCAGGTGACAATGGATCCTGCTTGCAAGCCCATGACTGCCTTTGTCACCCTGTCTGGTGGGTTATATCAGTTTAGAGTCATGCCCTTTGGATTAAAAAATGCTCCCGCAACTTTCCAAAGGCTGATGGAGACTGTTCTCGGTAAACTCAGAGGAAAAATCTGTTTCGTCTATATCGATGATATTATTGTCTACTCTCCATCTGTGGAACAACATTATGTGGACCTGCAAACTATTTTCCACCGGTTGCAGACTGCTGGCTTGACAATCAATCTTAAGAAAAGCTAATTTTGTCTGCAAAAGTTAATGTTTCTTAGTCATCTAGTGAATATTCATGGAATTTCTACTGACCCCAAAAAAGTGGAAGCCATAAAAGCCTACCCAGTACCTCAAAACATCAAGGAGGTCCAGCGTTTCCTTAGACTTTCCGGGTGGTACCACCGGTTTGTCCCCAACTTTTCTCAGATCACAGAGACCATTAATGCCTTGAAAAAGAAAGGACACAAATTTCATTGGACATCAGATTGTCAGCATGCTTTTGTCTTACCTCTCCACCCATTCTTGCACATCCAAATTTTGATCATCCCTTTACTATCTATACAAATGCCAGCGACAGTGGCCTAGGTGCAGTCTTGACACAATGAAAGGACCAGGACACCAAACATGTGATTGCTTATGCTAGCAGAACCCTCAGTAAAGCAGAAGCTAATTACTCTGTGACAGAGAAAGAATGCCTTGCCGTGGTATGGGCTCTAGACAGACAGCAGCACTATCTTGGGCCAAAATTATTCACTGTTGTGACTGATCATTCTGCCTTACAATGGGTAATAAGCTCTACAAAAAACCACCAGCCGACTCATCAGATGGGCACTACGCCTCCAAAATTTCGATTTTATCATAGAGTATAGAAAAGGCTGACTTAATACAGTGCCAGATGCTCTTTCCTCGATGTCAAGTGGACCCACATGCAACCTACTTACCATACAGGAGCAAGAAGAAGAAGAAGAGTTGCCTATTTCTGCTGTGGATCTTTGGGAACAACAACATCAAGATCCTGAAATTGTAAAAATTCTTACATAAATGGCTGAAAACAGGCCAGACACCACACAGAAATTTGAGGTAATTGAAGATAAACTGTACCTCAAAACTTATTTGACCCAAGGACTGCATGTACTTACCCAAGAGTCTCATCCCTACAGTCATCCAACATTACCATTCGCATTCATTGAGTGGTCATGGAGGTGTTTTTAAGACCTTTAAACATCTGCAAAATCTAGTCTTCTGGCCGAAGATTGTGACTGACATAAAGAACTATGTTAAATGCTGCAAAAAGTGTCAACTCTACAAACACAGCAATCAAAAACCGGCTGGGAAACTTCAACCAATTAGCACAACTTATCACAACGGACCTTATGGGACCATTACCATGCAGCACCCTTCAGCGCAATGAGTGAATATCTGTAAGTCTGTGTCGACTATTACTCACGCTGGGTGTAATTGTTTCCCATCAAAAAGCAAGTGCAGAAGTTGTGTCAGCAAATCTCAGAAAGGAGATTATTACCCGTTGCGGTGTCCCAGACTTCACCTTATCTGACAGAGGAATACAGTTTGTGTCATCCATCTACAAAGAATTATGTTCCAATTGGAATATTTCCCAGAGACTAACGACTGCTTACCACCCACAAACCAACATGTCTGAGAGAATTAACTGTACTCTAAAATGTATGATCTTTTCCTATGTGGAGGAAAACCATAAAAAATGGGACCTCTACATACCTGAGTTCCGGTTTGCAATAAACTCCTCCATCCAAGAAAGCATTGGGATGTCTCCTACAAAGCTGCAAAACTCCACGGACCCTCCGACGGTGTGACGGTCTCTGAATGGACCGCACAATCTAACCAAACGCACCAATTGTAAACACAGAAATGAATGACGTTGTGGTGGCAGATGGATTCTGTTTTCAATTAAAGCGGAAGCGGGATCAGGGAAAGAAAAGTGCGAAGGGGAGTGCGAAGTGAAGTGCGAGAAGTTGAAGTGCACTGTACAGCGAGTCACAGAGCGAAAAAGTAAATCACGTTTGCCGATTGAAATGAATACTATGCTTACCTGAGAGAGCCGCAGTAAACAACCGAGCCTGTCCTACCACCCATCCGGTTAAACACCGCCACTGTTGGGGCGACGTGGACATCCAGGTCGGAGCTGAGTGAATGTTTGTGCATGCGGAGATGACGAGAGCATAGACGATATTCCATGTGGATGACTTCTAGATCCAGCGTTTCCAAATGGTTCTGTTGCTGTGGGGGTCCAGTCCACTTCCCTGCTACATCAAAGGCTAACTGTGAGTTTTACAAAGCCAGCTGACTTCAGCGAGGTTTGAAAGCATCAACAATATTCCACGTGGATGACATCTAGATTCAGCGTTTCCAAATGGTTCTGTCGCTGTGGGGTTCAGTCCACTTCTCTGCTACATCAATGGCTAACTGTGAGTTCTACCTCAGCTGACTTTGACACCGTGACAGGTATTCTCTGCAGCCCATTGCCACTTCAAAACTTACCCCTGCGCCGCCTGCTGGCAGCTATTGCAACGCATCCCTGACACACACACACACACACACACACACATACACACACACACACAACTAGCACAACTACAAGCACACACATCAAAAGACAACTTACATTTTTGTTTGTTTGTTGTTTAATACAAAGGGGGAGGGGGTTAAATTATTTGTTTTGCAAGTTTAATTTCTATTTCCTTTACGATTAATTGTTCTACTTTGTGGGAAAAAATGTGATATTGTTTGAACTGAGTACCATATAAAATTGTTTGAAGGAGTATTGATATTGTGTTCCAGGGATATTAATGATTGTGACCCTGTTTTTTTTTAAAAGTAAATCTTTCAAGCTCAACATTTTGTGTTGACCTTTGAGCCTGTATTTTTTATTTTTTTGTGTAGCTGAAGACATACCCTCAGATGAAAATATTTTTCATTTCTATACTCCATTTGGTAGATTTGGATTTACCAGGCACCCAAACAAAAATATATAAATTTAAGGATTAAAATCCCTTTTTGTAAATTTAGTGTTTTTCTTTAATATTGGAATACGCCAGCGCTACAACTGCAAGCCCAGGGAGAGTGGAAGAACCCCTGGGGCAGCTTGCTGGGCCAGAGAGCCTTGGGGTGGAGTGCAAGGGGTCCTAAGGAGCCCAGACGTCATGCCCAGGGAAAGGGGCAGATCCCTAGGGCTGCTCGCTGGGCCAGAGAGCCTTGAGGTGGAGGGTAAAGGGCACTCAACAGCCCGGACTGAAAGCCCAGGGAGAGACTCTGGCCCCAAGGACAGCTTGCTGGGGTCAGAGGTCCCATAGGTGGAAGGCAAGGGGCCCTCAGAAGCCCAAACTGCCACCCAGGGAGAGTGACTGGCCCCTGGGGCAGCGCACTGGTGTCACAGACCCTGCAGCTGGAGGGAAAGGGGCCCCTTAAGAGCCCAAACTGCAACCCAGAGAGAGTGACTGGCCAATGGGGCAGCTTGCTGGGCCAGAGCACCATGAGGTGGAGGGCAAGGGGCCCTAAGGAGCACAGACTGCAAACCCAGGGAGAGTGGCAGGTCCCTGGAGCAGCTCGCTGGGCCAGAGAGCTTTGAGGTGGAGGGCAAGGGGCACTCATGAGCCCGGACTGCAAGCCCCGAGAGAGTCTCTTGCCCCAGGGACAGCTTGCTGGGCTCAGAGGCCCTGTAGGTGGAAGGCAAGGGGTCCTCAGGAGCCTAGACTGCAAGCCCAGGGAGAGCGGCTGGAACCTGGGGCAACCTGCTGGGGTCAGAGAACCTGCAACTGAAGGGCAAGGGGCCCTCAGGAGCCCAGGGAGAGACTCTGGCCCCAAAGACAGCTTGCTGGGGTCAGAGGTCCTGTAGGTGGAAGGCAAGGGGCCCTCAGGAGCCCAAACTGCCACCCAGGGAGAGTGGCTGGCCCCTGGGGCAGCTTGCTGGGGTCAGAGGCCCTGTAGGTGTAAGGCAAGGGGCCCTCAGGAGCCAAAACTGCCACCCAAGGAGAGTGCCTGGCCCCTGGGGCAGCCCGCTGGGGTCACAGACCCTGTAGCTGGACGGCAAGGGGCCCTTAAGAGCCCAAACTGAAACCCAGGAAGAGTGGCTGGCCCCAGGGGCAACTTGCTGGGCCAGAGAGCCTTGAGGTGAAGGGCAAAGCAACCTCAAGAGCCCAAACTGCAACCCAGGGAGAGTGGCTGGCCCCTGGGGCAGCACGCTGGGGTCACAGACCCTGTAGCTGGATGGCATGGGGCCCTTATAAGCCCAAACTGAAACCCAGGGAGAGTGGCTGGCGCCAGGGGCAGCTTGCTGGGCCAGAGAGCCTTGAGGTGGAGGGCAAGGCGCCCTCAAGAGCCCAAACTGCAACCCAGGGAGAGTGGCTGGCCCCTGGGACAGCTCACTGGGGTCCAAGGCCCTCTAGGTGGAAGACAAGGGGCACTCAGGACCCCAAACTGCCTCCCAGGGAGAGTGGCTTACCCCTGGGGCAGCTTGCTGGGGTAACAGACCCTGCTGCTGGAGGGCAAAGGGCCCTCAAGAGCCCAAACTGCAACCCAGGGAGAGTGGCTGGCCCTTGGGGCAGCCCGCTGGGGTCACAGACCCTGCAGCTGGAGGGCAAGGGGTCCTCAAGAGCCCAAACTGCAAACCAAGGAGAGTGGCTGGCCCCTGGGGCAGCTTGCTGGGCCAGAGAGCCATGATGTGGAGGGCAAGGGGCCCTAAGGAGCCCAAACTGCAAGCCCAGGGAGAGTGGCTGGCCCCTGGGGCAGCCCGCTGGGGTCAAAGACCCTGCAGCTGGAGGGCAGGGGGCCTTCAAGAGCCCAAACTGCAACCCGGTGAGAGTGGCTGGCCGCTGGGGCAACGCGCTGGGGTCAGAGATCCTGCAGCTGAAGAGCAATGGGCCCTCAAGAGCCCAAACTGCAACCCAGGGAGAGTGGCTAGCCCCTGGGGCAGCTTGCTGGGGTCAGAGGCCCTGGAGGTGGAAGGCAAGGGCCACTCAGAAGCCCAAACTGCAAGCCCAGGAAGAGTGCCTGTCCCCAGGGGCAGCCAGCTGGGGTCACAGACCCTGCAGCTGGAGGGCAACGGGCCCTCAAGAGCCCAAACTGTAACCCAGGCAGAGTGGCTGGCCCCTGGGGCAGCTTGCTGGGCCAGAGAGCCATGAAGTGGAAGGCAAGCGGCCCTCAGGAGCCCAAACTGCAAGCCCAGGGAGAGGGGCTGGCCCCTGGGGCAGCCCGCTGGGGTCACAGACCCTGCAGCTAGAGGGCAAGGGGGCCTCAAGAGCCCAAACTGCAACCCAGGGAGAGTGGCTGGCCCCGGGGGCAGCTTGCTGGGCCAGAGAGCTTTGAGGTAGAGGGCAAGGGACCTTAAGGTGAACAAAATGCAAGCTCCGGGAGAGTGGCAGATCCCTGGGGCAGCTCGCTTGGCCAGAGTGCCTTTATTTGGAGGGCAAGGGGCCCTCAAGAGCCCAAACTGCAACCCAGGGAGAGTGGCTGGACCCTGGGCAACCCGCTGGTATCACAGACCCTTCAGATGGAGGGCAAGGGGCCCTCAAGAGCCCAAACTTCAAGCCCAGGGAGAGTGGCGGCCCCTGGGGCAGCCCGCTGGGGTCACAGACCCTGCAGCTGGAGGTTAAGGGGCCCTCAAGGGTCTAAAGTGCAACCCAGGAAGAGTGGCTGGACCCTGGGGAACCCGCTGGTGTCACAGACCCTTCAGATGGAGGGCAAGGGGCCCTCAAGAGCCCAAACTGCAAGCCCAGGGAGAGTGGCTGGCCCCTGGGGCAGCCCGCTGGGGTCACAGACCCTGCAGCTGGAGGGCAAGGGGCCCTCAAGAGCCCAAACTGCAACCCAGGGAGAGTGGCTGGTTCCTGGGGCAGCTTGCTGGGCCAGGGAGCCATGAGGTGGAGGGCAAGGGGCCTTAAGGAGCCCAGACTGCAAGCCCAGGGAGAGTGGCAAATCCCTGGGGCAGCTCGCTGGGCAAGAGTGCCTTGATTTGGAGGGAAAGGGGCCCTCAAGAGCCCAAACTGCAACCCAGGGAGAGTGGCTGGTCCCTGGGGCAGCTCGCTGTGCCAGAGAGCTTTGAGGTGGAGGGCAAGGGGCACTCAAGAGCACGGACTGCAAGCCCCCAGAGAGTTTCTTGTCCCAAAGACAGCTTGCTTGGCTCAAAGGCCCTGTAGGTGGAAGGCAAGGGGCCCTCCGGATCCTAGACTGCAAGCCCAGGGAGAGTGGCTGGACCCTGGGGCAACCTGCTTGGGTCAGTGACCCTGCCGCTGTTCTAGTTTTTGGGAGAGCCTGCTGGGGTCACAGACTTTGCAGCTGGAGGGCAAGGGGCCCTCAAGTGCCCAAACTGCAACCCAGGCAGAGTGGCTGGCTCCTTGGAGCAGCTTGCTGGGGTCAGAGGCCCTGTAAGTTAATGGCAAAGGGGCCCCCCAGGAGCCCAAACTGCCACCCAGGGAGAGTGGCTGGTTCTTGGGGCAGCCTGCTGGGGTCACAGACCCTGCAGCAGAAGGGCAAGGGGCCCTCAAGAGCACAAACTGCAACCCAGGGAGAGGGGCTGGCCCCAGGGGCAGCTTGCTGGGCCAGAGAGCCTTGAGGTGGAGGGCAAGGGGCCCTCAAGAGCCCAAACTGCAACGCAGGGAGAGTGGCTGGCCCCTGGGGCAACCCGCTTGGGTCAGAGACCCTGCAGCTGGAGGGCAATGGGCCCTCAAGAGTCCAAAGTGCAACCCAGGGAGAGTGGCTGTACCCTCGGCAACCAGCTGGTATCACAGACCCTTCAGATGGAGGGTAAGGGGCCCTCAAGAGCACACACTGCAAGCCCATGGAAAGTGGCGACCCCTGGGGCTGCCCGTTGGGGTCACAAACCCTGCAGCTGGAGGGCAAGGGGCCCTGAAGGGTCCAAAGTGCAACCCAGGGAGAGTGGCTGGACCCTGGGCAACCCGCTGGTGTCACAGACCCTTCAGATGGAGGGCAAGGGGCCCTCAAGAGCCCAAAACTGCATGCCCAGGGAGAGTGGCGGCCCCTGGGGTAGCCCGCTAGGGTCACAGACCCTGTAGCTGGACAGCGAGGGGCCCTCAAGAGCCCAAATTGCAATCCATATAGAGTGGCTGGCCCCAGGGGCAGCTTGCTCGGCCAGAGAGCCTTGAGGTGGAGGGCAAGGGGCCCTAGGGAGCCCAAACTGCAACCCAGGGAAAGTGGCTGGACCCTGGGGCAACCCGCTGGGGTCAGAGACCCTGCAGCTGAAGGGCAAGGGGCCCTCAAGAGCCCAAACTGCAATCCATATAAAGTGGCTGGCCCCAGGGGCAGCTTGCTGGGCCAGAGAACCATGAGTTGGAGGGCAAGGGACCCTAAGGAGCCCAAACTGCAAGCCCAGAGAGGGTGGCTGCCCCTGGGGTAGCCCGCTGGGGTCACAGACCCTGTAGCTGGGGGGCAAGGGGCCCTCAAGAGCCCAAACTGCGAGTCCAGTCAGAGTGGCTAGACCCTGGGCCAACCCGCTGGTGTCAGAGACCCTGCAGTTGAGGGGCAAGTGGCCCTCAAGAGCCCAAACTGCAATCCAAATAGAGTGGCTGGCCCCAGGGGCAGCTTGCTCGAACAGAGAGCCATGAGGTGGAGGAAAAGGGGCCCTAAGGAACCAAACGGCAAGCCCAGGGATAGTGGCTGGCCCCTGGGGCAGCCCACTGGGGTCACGAACCCTGCAGCTGGAGGGCAAGGGTCCCTCAAGAGCCCAAACTGCATCCCAGGGAGAGTGGCTGGCCCCTTGGAGCAGCTTACTGGTGTCAGAGGCCCTGTAAGTTAATAGCAAGGGGCCCCAGGAACCCAAACTGCCACCCACGGAGAGTGGCTAGCCTCAGGGGCAGTGTGCTGGGCCAGAGAGCTTTGAGGTGGAGGGCAAGGGGCCTTAAGGAGCACAGACTCCAAGCCCAGGGAGAGTGGCAGATCCCTGGGGCAGCTTGCTGGGCAAGAGTGCCTTGATTTGAAGGGGAAGGGGCCCTCAAGAGCCCAAACTGCAACGCAGGGAGAGTGGCTGGCCCCTGGGGCAACCCGCTGGGGTCAGAGACCCTGCAGCTGGAAGGCGATGGGCCCTCAAGTGTCCAAAGTGCAACCCAGGGAGAGTGGCTGTACCCTGCGCAACCAGCTGGTATCACAGACCCTTCAGATGGAAGGCAAGGGGCCCTCAAGAGCCCAAACTGCATGCCCAGGGAGAGTGGCGGCCCCTGGGGTAGCCCGCTGGGGTCACAGACCCTGTAGCTGGATGGCAAGGGGCCCTCAAAAGCTCAAACTGCAATCCATATAGAGTGGCTGGCCCCTGGGGCAGCTTGCTGGGGTCAGAGGTCCCATAGGTGGAAGGCAAGGGGCCCTCAGAAGCCCAAACTGCCACCCAGGGAGAGTGACTGGCCCCTGGGGCAGCGCACTGGTGTCACAGACCCTGCAGCTGGAGGGAAAGGGGCCCCTTAAGAGCCCAAACTGCAACCCAGAGAGAGTGACTGGCCAATGGGGCAGCTTGCTGGGCCAGAGCACCATGAGGTGGAGGGCAAGGGGCCCTAAGGAGCACAGACTGCAAACCCAGGGAGAGTGGCAGGTCCCTGGAGCAGCTCGCTGGGCCAGAGAGCTTTGAGGTGGAGGGCAAGGGGCACTCATGAGCCCAGACTGCAAGCCCAGGGAGAGTCTCTGGCCCCGAGGAGAGCTTGCTGGGCTCAGAGGCCCTATAGGTGGAAGGCATGGGGCCCACAGGAGCCTAGACTGCAAGCCCAGGGAGAGTGGCTGGCCCCTGGGGCAACCTGCTGGGGTCAGAGACCCTGCAGCTGAAGGGCAAGGGGCCCTCAGGAGCCCAGGGAGAGACTCTGGCCCCAAAGACAGCTTGCTGGGGTCAGAGGTCCTGTAGGTGGAAGGCAAGGGGCCCTCAGGAGCCCAAACTGCCACCCAGGGAGAGTGGCTGGCCCCTGGGCAGCTTGCTGGGGTCAGAGGCCCTGTAGGTGGAAGGCAAGGGGCCCTCAGGAGCCAAAACTGCCACCCAGGGAGAGTGGCTGGCCCCTGGGGCAGCCCGCTGGGGTCACAGACCCTGTAGCTGGACGGCAAGGGGCCCTTAAGAGCCCAAACTGAAACCCAGGAAGAGTGGCTGGCCCCAGGGGCAACTTGCTGGGCCAGAGAGCCTTGAGGTGAAGGGCAAAGCAACCTCAAGAGCCCAAACTGCAACCCAGGGAGAGTGGCTGGCCCCTGGGGCAGCACGCTGGGGTCACAGACCCTGTAGCTGGATGGCATGGGGCCCTAATAAGCCCAAACTGAAACCCAGGGAGAGTGGCTGGCGCCAGGGGCAGCTTGCTGGGCCAGAGAGCCTTGAGGTGGAGGGCAAGGCGCCCTCAAGAGCCCAAACTGCAACCCAGGGAGAGTGGCTGGCCCCTGGGACAGCTCACTGGGGTCCAAGGCCCTCTAGGTGGAAGACAAGGGGCACTCAGGACCCCAAACTGCCTCCCAGGGAGAGTGGCTTACCCCTGGGGCAGCTTGCTGGGGTAACAGACCCTGTAGCTGGAGGGCAAGGGGCCCTCAAGAGCCCAAACTGCAACCCAGGGAGAGTGGCTGGCCCTTGGGGCAGCCCGCTGGGGTCACAGACCCTGCAGCTGGAGGGCAAGGGGCTCTCAAGAGCCCAAACTGCAACCCAGGGAGAGTGGCTGGCCCCTGGGGCAGCTTGCTGGGCCAGAGAGCCATGATGTGGAGGGCAAGGGGCCCTCAGGAGCCCAAACTGCAAGCCCAGGGAGAGTGGCTGGCCCCTGGGGCAGCCCGCTGGGGTCAAAGACCCTGCAGCTGGAGGGCAGGGGGCCCTCAAGAGCCCAAACTGCAACCCGGTGAGAGTGGCTGGCCGCTGGGGCAACCTGCTGGGGTCAGAGATCCTGCAGCTGAAGAGCAATGGGCCCTCAAGAGCCCAAACTGCAACCCAGGGAGAGTGGCTGGCCCCTGGGGCAGCTTGCTGGGGTCAGAGGCCCTGGAGGTGGAAGGCAAGGGCCACTCAGAAGCCCAAACTGCAAGCCCAGGAAGAGTGCCTGTCCCCAGGGGCAGCCAGCTGGGGTCACAGACCCTGCAGCTGGAGGGCAACGGGCCCTCAAGAGCCCAAACTGCAACCCAGGCAGAGTGGCTGGCCCCTGGGGCAGCTTGCTGGGCCAGAGAGCCATGAAGTGGAAGGCAAGGGGCCCTCAGGAGCCCAAACTGCAGCCCAGGGAGAGGGGCTGGCCCCTGGGGCAGCCCGCTGGGGTCACAGACCCTGCAGCTAGAGGGCAAGGGGCCCTCAAGAGCCCAAACTGCAACCCAGGGAGAGTGGCTGGCCCCGGGGCAGCTTGCTGGGCCAGAGAGCCTTGAGGTGTAGGGCAAGGGACCTTAAGGTGAACAAAATGCAAGCTCCGGGAGAGTGGCAGATCCCTGGGGCAGCTCGCTTGGCCAGAGTGCCTTTATTTGGAGGGCAAGGGGCCCTCAAGAGCCCAAACTGCAATCCAGGGAGAGTGGCTGGCCCCAGAGGCAGCCCGCTGGTATCACAGACCCTTCAGATGGAGGGCAAGGGGCCCTCAAGAGCCCAAACTTCAAGCCCAGGGAGAGTGGCGGCCCCTGGGGCAGCCCGCTGGGGTCACAGACCCTGCAGCTGGAGGTTAAGGGGCCCTCAAGGGTCTAAAGTGCAACCCAGGAAGAGTGGCTGGACCCTGGGGAACCCGCTGTGTCACAGACCCTTCAGATGGAGGGCAAGGGGCCCTCAAGAGCCCAAACTGCAAGCCCAGGGAGAGTGGCTGGCCCCTGGGGCAGCCCGCTGGGGTCACAGACCCTGCAGCTGGAGGGCAAGGGGCCCTCAAGAGCCCAAACTGCAACCCAGGGAGAGTGGCTGGCCCCTGGGGCAGCTTGCTGGGCCAGGGAGCCTTGAGGTGGAGGGCAAGGGGCCCTCAGGAGCCCAGACTGCAAGCCCAGGGAGAGTGGCAAATCCCTGGGGCAGCTCGCTGGGCAAGAGTGCCTTGATTTGGAGGGAAAGGGGCCCTCAAGAGCCAAACTGCAACCCAGGGAGAGTGGCTGGTCCCTGGGGCAGCTCCTTGGGCCAGTGAGCTTTGAGGTGGAGGGCAAGGGGCACTCAAGAGCCCAGACTGCAAGCCCCAGGAGAGTCTCTGGCCCCAAGGACAGCTTGCTGGGCTCAGAGACCCTGTAGGTGGAAGGCAAGGGGCCCTCCGGATCCTAGACTGCAAGCCCAGGGAGAGTGGCTGGACCCTGGGGCAACCTGCTTGGGTCAGTGACCCTGCCGCTGTTCTAGTTTTTGGGAGAGCCTGCTGGGGTCACAGACTTTGCAGCTGGAGGGCAAGGGGCCCTCAAGTGCCCAAACTGCAACCCAGGCAGAGTGGCTGGCTCCTTGGAGCAGCTTGCTGGGGTCAGAGGCCCTGTAAGTTAATGGCAAAGGGGCCCCCCAGGAGCCCAAACTGCCACCCAGGGAGAGTGGCTGGGTCTTGGGGCAGCCTGCTGGGGTCACAGACCCTGTAGCTGGAGGGCAAGGGGCCCTCAAGAGCCACAAACTGCAACCCAGGGAGAGTGGCTGGCCCCAGGGGCAGCTTGCTGGGCCAGAGAGCCTTGAGGTGGAGGGCAAGGGGCCCTCAAGAGCCCAAACTGCAACGCAGGGAGAGTGGCTGGCCCCTGGGGCAACCCGCTGGGGTCAGAGACCCTGCAGCTGGAGGGCAAGGGGCCCTCAAGAGCCCAAACTGCAACCC